>NW_019416286.1:128063-174683 GCF_000390285.2 Anoplophora glabripennis
TTTTTGCAATAACTTTTTTGTTTATTAACCGATTTTAATTTAACCAGTCTCATTTTGTAGATAATTTTACTCCCTATAAGCTGTCTGTGAGTCACTTTTCGCTAAAATTGATGGTTTTCCCTGCAAAGTGAAAAAACTGTTTTCCTCACTTATTTGTTTAAATAGAAAAGTTAGCTAATAAAAGTTTTTGACTCACGAGATGAGAGATGTCTTGTATTATGTTCCTTTAGACAATTTTACAATAATCTCGCGGATATGACTTTTTTCGAGTAAAAATTTAATTTGCTTGGTCTATAAGTATACTGTAAGAAAATTTCATACCAAAATTGTGATTTAAATTAAAAATCAAATATGATATTTTGAAGTTGATTTGGATGAAGAAAATCAATAATACGAAAAATTTAATAATCATGCAAAAATTTCAAAAAGTCTAAAAGTGTTAGGTAAACATCGAACGCTGGCCATTTTTTCCACCTTATTTTAGATTTTCAAAAGCAATGTGAGGCAAAGACGTTAATAAAAGTTTGTGGGAAATTTCAGAAACCTTACGAATATGGCCGCCCGTCCAAACTCTTACCAGGGTGTGCACGAAGGACTATATATTCAAAAATTTCGATATAAAGGTGGAAAAAGGAATTCCCATAATGATACCCGTCACAGCGTTGCACCACGACCCCGAATACTGGCCCGATCCAGATCGATGGGATCCGGATCGGTTCAGCGAAGAGAACAAGCAAAACAGACAACTGTTGACTTACCTTCCGTTTGGAGATGGTCCTCGAAACTGTATAGGTAAGGTAAATTATGTAGAGGCTGTAGAGGTATATAAGTGAATGTGATATGGATTATATACAGCAATAGAAAACAAGAGAATCGGTAATATTTTACATTATAAATAACAAAATTTCTTTAGTGCAACTACAAACTTATCAAAAAATTTTTATTTAATCTCAACCGTTCAATTAAGGTTCAGTTTTGCTACAGATTTTTTTGTGTGCAATTTGAAAATTTTACAAAATCCCATTTTGAAACATCCGACTATCTTTTATAAGCGAGATGTATGTACCGCGTCTTATAGGTACAGAAATATGTGTGAATAAAATTTGTTCGCAAATTTTAAAGTCTCACTTTATTTCATTTTAGGGTTGCGATTCGGACTCCTACAGTATTGTATATGTATGTATAAGGTATGTCACCACATGTTAAAAATAAGGGAACATAATTCTCATCTTAATTAAAAATATTTTGTTGTATAAACATCTAGCTACCCTTGAAACTGTTTACTTTGAGACACATTATAAGTGCTATAAAATTCTTTGATCATTAAGAAAGAATATTTAATAAAACAAACAATACTAGAGTGTAGACACTTTCCTTTTTTCACATTTCTGACTGACGCCAGCCAATAAGCAGTAGGTACAGCGCTTTTGACTGAAACGGCGTATAATGCCCTGTAATTAGCATATGCAAAATTAAGGATTATCTCTCCCTCGTCTAGGGGTCGCTGACCGCAAAGTTTCCGGTCGCCGGGCTTGTGTATATATGCACTTATCCTGTACTTCAGAAAATACAGCCTGAAAACGGCTTTCAAGTTGCGCCTGTTATCATTTGCCGCCTCTTTGCATAATGCATGATGCATTATAAATTTGCGGTATAACGTCAAAATTATCCTTCTTGTAATGCAGCCGCCTGACCTGTTCCTTCATTCAAGTGCACCAACGACGGCAAAAAGGTCCATTGATTTTCATATATTCGAGTTCTGGCCTGCGTTAGGTTGTCGGAGCGATTTTATTTTCTGTTTCCGAAATTAAAATGTGCTTTACGTTTGGTCGGCAATTAAGTAGATGCAAATTATTCCGCAGTTGTTTTTTAATACTCCTAAGGAGCTTTTTAATTAGGTACCTACTTGAAATAAATCTTATCCTTTATTTCCTATGATAAATAATTTTATAAAGTTTGATGAACCCAGAATAAATAAATGCAACATGCAAATACTGTTAGCAGATACTAGATAGTCTAAAATTCCAATTTTCATTATAAGTAGAGGTCTTTTAATATCTCATGAGCCGCGAAATGCGCGAAAGGCGTGGCGTATCCCCATAATTCTTCTAATAAGCACGTTGTGAAAACATTGACTCAGAACTAGACCATGTGCATCATTACAAGTAGACATGAACTAAGGCGCTCGAGCATCAATAAAGTCAACTGGCGAACGTTCGTTATACATATTTTTATTGTTTAAATTAAAATAATAAAGAATAGGGCATTTTATTATGATATTTGTAATCGGATCAAAGGCTTGTTTACGCTAGAGCTCGAGAGAGACTGTGAATAATAGGTGTAATGTTTTTAGGACGTAGAATAATTTAGGCGACGGTCGGAATTATGTTTCTGCGCATATGAAGGTCAAAGCTCATAAGATTTTAAAACATCTCTATCAACGAATTTTTTTAGTTCATCTGTCATGGATTCAAATTCGCATGTCATTTGAAGCCACACCCGAGGTGCTAAAGTTTCTCTTTGGAAACTTGGAATTTGGGACCTGGGGTTTAGAGAATAGGACATGCTCTCTTGCGGTTGCATATAACTTATTTGACATCCTTTCGATTTGAAATCGATTCAATTCGAAAAATTGCTGATTTTCTTGAAGATCAATAGCTTTCTTCGTCGATCGCTCTGCCAACCAAGCTCCTAGACGAGCGGTTCACCCCTAAAAAGATGCTCCTAAATGAAGGTAACCGACTACATTTTTAAAACAAAAACCTACAGCATGAAAATTTTTTTATTTTATAGTGTATTTTTCTGATAATTTATAAATTTTTTTATATTTTTTGGCGTGGTCAGTCAATTGTTATAAACAAAAAAGTTGTAAAAAAAATTACTCGCCGAATGGCTTTGAAAACTGTTTTTTATTGTAAAATGGACCACAATAAACACCTATTGTCCTTTGGCAAAAATTCGAAAAATGCTTCGTTTCCGAGATATTTACAATTTAATGTGAAAAAAGTGACGAAATCGACAAATTTTCGTAATTTTGTTCTCAAAAACTACTGAACAGAGTTTAATTCTAAAAAAGCATAATAATCAGCAGATCTTCTACTCTAAGATATATTTTTTTGGTATAGGTCAATTATTTTATTGCAGGTCTAAAGCGAGTAAAAAAAATAGTCTACAAATAGTGAAATTGTAACTCTAAATCCATTGGCACATGGATGGAAAATCGAAAATGGTTGTTTGGATTTTAATTATTTCGAGGGAGAAACTGCGTTAGATATGCTTTAAAAATATTTTTCTTCATGTAGTGGAAAATTGTAACTGTTTGTCATCGAATCTGGAATGCTGTGCAGTCTGTGAGTGCTCAGATGAATCTCAGAACGTTCCATCCGAAACTGATGATAAAACGCTTATTTCAACTCAAGAACTTGTCGAAAATAACGAAAAACTTATTATTTAGAAATTAAATAAAAATGAAATTAATATACTTTTATTGCTCATAATATTTTTCTAAAAAAAATTAATATAATTATCCTATACAATAAATTATCCAATAACTTTTTTATTTTTCGAGACCGCTAGGTCAACTATTATTGTTAGGTTAATTTTACGATTTAAAAAGCTTATTTAGTTTAGTTTTGGTATAACTTTCAAGTCAATTTTAGCCATTTATAAAACCAAAAATCGAATATTTAAATTTTACTAATTACTTGCAAAAACCTTACTCCGGCTACAAAACCAAACAAAATGATCTTTTGAACATTTGTACTGTTAACATATATCGATTTAAAAAAATCATAATAATGTTTATTGTAAATATAATCTAATCCAAGATATTGTAAAAAGAAAATTTAAATTTGAAGTGTTATCATAATTTTCTTTAAAAGACTTTTTTTACTCGCTTTAGACCTTCAATAAAATGATTGACCCATACCAAAAAAATATATCTTAAAGTAGAAAATCTGCCGATTATTATGCTTTTTTTAGAATTAAAATCTGTTCAGTAGTTTTTGAGAAAAAAATTCCGAAAGTTTATCGATTTCGTCACTTTTTTCACATTAAATTGTAAATATCTCGCAAACGAAGCATTTTTTGAATTTTTGTCTAAAATCAAAAGGTGTTTATTTTGGTCCATTTTACAATGCTCGCCTATTCGTGGCATCATCTACACTGGCTTGGTGTGTCTGGAGTGGTTTTGGACTCTGCAGACAAATCCGGAGTTGAATTCGGAACGTTGGTTGGTGAAAATTCTGAAATTAGAATTCCAGCTCTACGAGTGACAAGGATGAAATTTGAAAACAGTTTACTAAACCGACAATATGGAAAATCAAGTCAATGATAAAATCACGAAGTTACCAATCAAAACAAATAGGATATTGGTTTGCAGGCTTCCGTGGTTGTTGTAAATGCTCCTTGACGTTTCAAGAACGTTAAATAAGTTTCCTTGAGGCATGAAATCAAACATTAATATGCTTTCAGTATTCTGTATTAAACCATCGTTAATTAATAACCTATTTAATTAGATTTGTATACGCGTTATTATTTTTCCGCACATATTCTTTATATTACATAAGAATTCGTGTTGTTATTACGTAAGTCAAATAAGAAATACATTTTTCTATTCTTCTACCTCTAATTTAAAAAGAAATGATTGCATTTAATTTTTAAAATACTAATTAAAATCGTTAATTACAATATCCTGGGTTATATTGAGGACGGAGAACCAATTTACAAAACCAGATGTTTTCCGTAAATACGTTTATTATTTTATGCGTAATTAAATTTATCCTCAACAGCGGAGCTCCAATTTTTTACTTTTTTTGTTTGTTTCTGTTTCAAATATCATTGAATTATATTGTTTTTTCCACCCTTGACACATTATCTC
This sequence comes from Anoplophora glabripennis, assembly GCF_000390285.2. Lineage (NCBI taxonomy): Eukaryota > Metazoa > Arthropoda > Insecta > Coleoptera > Cerambycidae > Anoplophora > Anoplophora glabripennis. The sequence continues at coordinate 132,943 of NW_019416286.1, forward strand.
GTTGACAAATAAAAATAACGATTCGATTTTCTATTGAATTAACACAAATCGCAGCGTAGATTCGTATTTAATTAAAATAAATAAGGATTTACCTACTTTTTATGGTAGACTGCCCTCCATGCTAAAGGAAGCGTATGGAAATTTTTCGACCTACGGGTATGTTATATTTCTTAATAGCCACTGTTAGGCGATTTTTTCCTCGTACGAATTATCATTTAAGGAATATTTAGCGGGACATCTTGATAATGTCGCACATACAACCAGAAAGTGTTATTCGGCTTTCCGTTGCGTTAGGCACGAATGTGACGTTTTCACTTAATGAAAAGGCTGACAAGGGCGACAACTGATTTAATTTTCAAAGGGTTTAGCGTTTCATATACCATTCCATTTTCTAATTATGAGCAGAATAAAGTAGTTAGTAGTAGTAGTATTTATTGTAATCATAAAATGTTATACTGTTAATGCAAAAGTGTACGATTTCTGAATTAGTGGATTTGATATTGAGAATTGTTGTCAACCAGTAGCGCAACCACCACGAGACGCTACCACTAACAATACCAGATTTCATTATTCTATTGTATTAATTCCGTATATTAGGACTACAATTTAAAATATACTGTGACCTTAAAAAGTTTTAAAACAATCATTAGTGTACAAATTTTGATTTTCATAAAGACATTTTTAAGCATTCTTAGACAATTCTACATAATTATCTGCGTCAATGACTTTATTCGACATTCCTATAGTTTTTTCTGCGAAAATAATAATTTTATAGTTACAGCCGATTTATTCAATTCCTTAGCTTGTTTTAACTAAAAAAATACTTGAAAATGCCAAATTTTTAAAATAAACTGGAAGAAAAATTTCTTCTTAGGACCAACCATTAGAAATCAAATGCTTCTATCCAATTTGATAGTGGTGGTTCTTGGTAATTGCATACAAACCCAGTGAAGTTTTGTGTCTATTTAGTAAAATCATAAAACCTAAGTTTTATAATGAAAATGTTTAAGAACTTGTTATATTTTTCAGAAGCTTTAACAACGTGTATCTCAAAAACTAAGCCGATTAGGATATAGATTCAGACGAACTTTTCTTAAAATAATAATTCAATAAATCATGGAATCAGCTAGTCTCAAATTCTTCTATAGAAATATAGTTAAAACAATTTCTGGCATGTCTTTATACGACCTTTTTTATATCCAGATATCATTGAAACTATTTACAATTTTTACAGCTAACTCACTTTTAGACAAAGTTTGTGAAATTCTATTATCTTTGATTAATTAAGTAATAATCGACATTGTTGAAATGGAACCGTAATTTTCATTTTACCTTTTTTTTCGGCCTGAAGAAGGAAGCAAACCCTATTGTCTTATTAACAGAATGTATGCATTTATAAATACAATGGTTACCATCAATTGTTGTACAATATAAAATTAAACTGTACGTTTTGTAAAAAATAAGTGTTTGCGTTTGAAGAAATACAATGCACTATTACCTACTTACATTTAGACGAAATGTACATTGTTTGATACACAATCATGTTTTAGACTTTTCCCTAATTAGAATGTTCAACATTTACAAAAGCTGTAGAAAATACAAGAGGTAATGCCTCTGAAGATGAAAGGATTTACTCACTCTATGTTTCTGCAGTCATTCTATTTTACTATTACATCGTATTTAACTATACCAAGGTATATATTTTTTTATATTATTTTTTTACTTATAATAACAAATATGCTTTGAAGTGGAACACAGCTGCGTATAAGAATTATTTAGCTTATTTGGAAATAACAATCACCACGAACCATAACGTTACAATTCAAGTCAATGACATTTTGTTTATATGATATAGGGACAAAAAAAATTAGGTTAATCATTATTAATTCAATTTATATTAATTTAATATGACTGTCACTTCAAATAAATATTTGCGCGTCATTTGCCAAAGACTTATTTTTAGAAAAAGGGTGGTTAATTGAGTTGTTGCTTGTAACAAAATTATAAAATATAAACGAGTAGTAATTTATTTTCGAGAACTTTTGAAAAAGTGGAAGGTATAAACTTTTAATTTATTTTATAAATTATATTTATATTATTACATTTTCCGGTAAATCATGTTTCTGTAAATTCAACTCTCTATTTTGTGCTTGACGAATGTTTGGCAAGTTAACGCATCACCTGGAGACGGCTTAAGACTAAGGCATCAAGCAGCCATAAAAGGGGAATAATGGAAGTGAATTCTTGCGAGTTCGCTAAACAACACGGTAATTTGTTACACCACCGTTTCCTCCCAATTGGATGCAGAAACTTTTTCAGTCTTCCTTTATCCTATTATATTTCCTACTAATTGGCTTCTCTTTCCTGTGTTTACTCACCCAACGGATATTATTTAGAAGTTGCACAGATAATTTGAATTAATGGATCGTTGACTTGTATTCATAATATTCAAGATCTTATTATTTAGTCTGCGACTGAGTGTTTCTTTTAGTTTGTTTGTTATTTTGAAAGAGAGTTAAGGGCCTAAGACAAACCGTATAAACATGATAAAATAATATTAGGCTTTTATAAAAATAAATACCGTGAACGAGGGAAGAAGACTGTACTGGTTTGTGTTTGTATATACTCCGATCACAGTGCCAGTGCCACTGTTTTTGGTTTAAAAAGCAAATTAATACTCGCTACGAACATTCCCTTCAGTTCTATTTTCTGGAAACCTGTCAAGTTTCATTTGAACCTCATATTCCATTTAGAAAAAAAGTTTATCGCAAAACATCCATAACCACAGAGAACTTAAAATAAAATTTTCTACTCCATTCTCTTGCTAAATTTGACATTCGGCTACAAATTTTACAATCACCCATCAGACACTTTGCAAAGACACAAGGTATTAACATAATAAGTACTCAAAATTGGAGAGTATGTAAGACATGTCGAAATATGATGAAAACCTTAGTAAAGTTTTTGTCAGTGGCGGCCCCTAAGGGAGATACAGCCCGTTGAAGGGGTCACTCGGTAAACAGATTTTTAATGCATAACTTCAAAACGGTTTAATATTAAATCGAGAAATTTTGGGGTTGTATTACTATTTATATGCTTAATAATTGGCATAATACAGGGTGTCCCATAAGCACATGATTAAAAAAGTACTGCGATATTCTTTGGCTCAAAAGAAGACGATTTAAAATGTCTGGTTCCTCTGCTATTGACTGTCAAAGTTCTTGAAAAAAAATATGTTTTTTGTAATATCTGGAAAATGTTACGATGGATTTTAATGAAACTTGCTGTGGACTTGTTCCTAAGTAAAACACATGCTTTGATGAAGCAACCGCGTCCATCTGTTTTGGGCTAGTGGTAAATCCTTCTTGTGTGTGAGTGTCTTGGTACAAGAATTAGCAGAACTTTTTATTTGGTTGCTGGAATTAATTCATTTTATCTTTATTGATGCATCAGTCCTTTTTCGAGATATTCGTGCTCTTGGTAAAATCTTGTAGCATTCATAGTTTTTACACAATTTTTTTTTTCAATTTTAGACAATCATTATCACTACTACTCAAGTATAATTGAAAAAAAAAATTGTGTAAAAACTATGAATGCTACAAGATTTTACCAAGAGCACGAATATCTCGAAAAAGGACTGATGCATCAATAAAAATAAAATGAATTAATTCCAGCAACCAAATAAAAAGTTCTGCTAATTCTTGTACCAAGACACTCACACACAAGAAGAATTTACCACTAGCCCAAAACAGATGGACGCGGTTGCTTCATTAAAACATGAGTTTTACTTAGGAACAAGTCCAGAGCAAGTTTCATTAAAATCCATCGTAACATTTTCCAGATATTACAAAAAACATATTTTTTTTCAAGAACTTTGACAGTCAATAGCAAAGGAACCAGACATTTTTTCTTAATGAAGGTTAGGTCAAATCGTCTTCTTTTGAGCCAAAGAATGTCGCAGTACCTTTTTGATTATGTGCTTATGGGACACCCTGTATACAAATCAAAATTTGCTACAGGGGCGTAAGAAAATGCGGGACCTTTTACAATTCTTGTTTGGTATGCAATTTTTTCTACTTCCTGAACCGAAAATATGAAAATTTATCATATTTTGCATAAAAAGGTACTATTGTTATTACATACTCTCCAATTTTGAGTACTTATTTCGTTAACACTTTGTATACTATTTTATTACTTGCTCATATATTAGAATAAGACTGCATATTTACAAAAAAACTCAATAAGGATCAAAGGCCAGATACTTATCTATTTATTGCATTGGTTATGAATGAATTTCTTGAGATATTGTAGTAGAATTGGAAGATTGAAAACAATAATTGCTATACACTGCACACATACGCGCTTATATGGTTGTAAATAAGCTAATAAATAAAATAGCATTACAAGAGAAGGCAGTACTTTGAGCACAAATAAAACGACTGTGAATTGGGAACCATGCATATCACTTTATATTATTGTGCATTATATTGCAGACTATTTTCATTTTCTATTATCCTAGCAATTATAGCGCTCGATTAACATTCTAATTAATTTTTCAAGTCGGCAGTAATTTAGATTAAAAAAAAGTTCAAAGGGGAAAGGCGGCTTCTGGAAACTCCTCCGTATAGCTAACACTTATTGTTATTGAAATTCGGTTTTAATTGGAAATATGAAACCACGACCCAGATGCATTTTTAAAAACAACCCTTTTATAAATTATATTAGAAAAGAAAACCAATATAAGGTATACATTTTAAAGGGACTTGCTAATGGAATAATTTTGGTCGAGTTGGTAGGTCTCCCTTTTTCCGGAAGTCTTCAATTTAACGACTGTGATAAGATTAAATATGTGTCATATATGCAAGGGCTGAATAAAAGTAAATACACTTGTCCTGTTTGTGACAAGCATTGATAAGAATTTTAAGTAGCAAGGCATTGTTTGATTTTGCTTTTCCATCCAAGTACACCCAAACCAGTTGAATGAGATCAAAGTGATGACAACGCAGTGAAAGCACTGGTTTGTAGTAAGCATGTCAAACGATACTTCTGTTAAAAACTTATTAAAATAATGCTACAGTTCGTATATTCGTAGAGATAGAATTCCAAGAAGACCCCTGCGTCACTTTCTTGGAATTAACCGCATTCGCCACCCCAGGTAGAAAGATATTGGCTGAAAATTTCAAGGCACCCCCTTCTACGGTAAATTATGACAGTAGTTCCGATAACAGAACTTTATTGGCTTTTATTGGAATTCTATCTCAATAAATATTGTACGGGTGTTAATTTCTACCTGAAGTTAAACTTTCCGTATTGCCCTTCTCCTGTCTACGCGGCGAAGGAAAACTTATCTTCTAGGGGGAGTGAAAAACGTCTATTAACATTTATTTTTAATCGAAAATTCTCAACCGTGACCTTGTTTGCAGGAATTCGAAAAGAAGCCGGCATAAAAATAATAAATCATCGCAGCGCCTGCTAGTACGTAGCGTAGCGTAGCAGGAGTCGCGTGGCCAAGAAAGAAGGGGATGTGTTAGAACGGTAACGGGTGGCAAGTAGGTATGGGAGCTTTCTTAGTTGCTTCGGCCGCAGTTTGCCGCCGCCCTCAAGTGGCGCTACAATCGTCCGCTACCACTCATCAACACATTTAGTTTACACTGTATTGTGGTGCAATGTTATTGTGGGATAGTGCGAAATTTGGTTTTCGAATGTGAGCGTTCCTTTGAATTTTATAAACAGCGTCGTCCTGCAGTTTTGGGGAAGATGTAGAGATAAGTTGCCACCCCTCGTTAGAAATTATTTGCGGGGTCCTTGCGAACGGTTTGTTTACGCAAATGAGTCGCGACAGCAAGAATACATTCCCGGAGATTAGAAGTAAGTGTAATTTTTTTTTTAATCTTTTGGATTTTTAGAATAAATTTATATTAAATTAAAAAATATTTGAAATGTGGAGCTTTTATGGAAATATTCTATTAAGGATCTATTATCAGGACTGTCACATAATTTTCAAAGAAACAAAGTTTCGATATGAAAAATATTTATCTGTTTATTGAGTATTTTCAGACCTGTGAAAAAATTAATTAAACAAGAATAGAAATAACTCTTGATTCATCCTTTTGACGCAAGAGTTATTTCTACTATTTTTGACTGAAATGACTGAAAAAAAAAAAATGAAAAGGGTGGGCAAATTAAAAAAAAACATCACTACATCATCCACTTCAATCCTTTTTCGTTACAAAACTGGTAGGACTTTTTTTAAATTAAGTTTGACAGTTTAAATTTGTTTGTTAATCTATTTCAACAAGCATAATTTTATCTGAACTGCTTTCATAGCTAGGGGCTATTACACGATTTATTATTTCTTACTTCTTGTACCCAATAAGCATTCAAACGTTTGTGTGGTAATTTAACAAACATCTTTTGCTATTTCAGACAATATAAAATTCATTTTCTCTAATTTTTTGTTTTATCTCACTTAATCAAACAGCATAAGATTTATTAAGAACTAAAATGTGACAATTTTCAAATTATATAAGTACACAATGAGATAAAAATGAAAAAAGAAGTTCGTAAAAAAATTACATTCTTAATGCTTTAGAGAACTGGAAAATGTTGTCATTTCTCTTTTTTGTAAATATAATTAATATGTCTAATAGTACATCAGATACTAGGTAATACAACAAATATGATAAACAATAAAAAATTTACTAATGCGAGAAAAAAATTTTGTCAAAAATTTGTAAATAATAGGCATAAAGATTTGGAGAGACAAAGGAGATAATGTATGCTACTGGTTTGAATAACTCAATATTTACTAAATTTGGGGCCTAAAATATTATATATTGAAAGGAAATACCTACTTATTTATAAACAAATATCTACAGAGTTCTGTATAAATAATCTCTCGGTAAAACTCACCGGTAATTATAATTTTCAGCATATTCTAGTGCTAGAGAAGCTGTGCAGATACATACATTTTCAGTTAATTAAGTTTTAAAATTCAGTTTGTTTGTTTGCATTACTTAAAGCAAATATTTAGATTCCATCGGCAACTGTGTAAAATTGAATTTTATCTGTTAGTAACAACGCAGCTATATTTAAAAATGTGTTTTAAATGTACGTGTATTTAAAGTTAATGAAATTCTTCCGAATTTTTAGAATTATTTTGGATGAATTCAACAGATCAGCGATCGCACTATCTCGAGCATAGACGTAACGGTTTGTAATTGTTCATTGTAAACGTATCATTAATATTGGTGACACCGGAGTCACGTGGTTTGTAAACATTTATGAAGGCTGTGTGGATATAATTCTATGAAATGAAAATTTACACCAGAATGTTCTATATACTTTTGGATTTTTTGAAAAGTATTAGATTTACTGTTTATTTAAATGACACGCACGCAATTTATACAATAACTGTATAAAGAAAAAATTTCTTCAAGAATGGGTAGAGTTCCTTAAGAGAAAAAAGGTACTTGTAGAAGTATATTTAAAAATTTATAGTTGATTGTATGTCGTTGGTTTTTGTGTGAAGAATCTACTTATTAACTTATTAAAATCATATTTTATTATCCTTGAAATGGAATTAGAGAATAATGTTTAAAAAGTACTTACCATTTAGTTATTGTTAGTCATTAAAGAATATACTCAGGTATTTTTCTGTAATATGTAATTAATAATTTCTCTTACGGTAATGTCGGTATAGCTTCGTTAAGAGCTGGAAAATGAAAGTAAGGTATAATAAACTTTTTTATTATTTATACTGTTAGTTCAGATATTACACCGTTTAGCATAGTAATTATTTTTATGGAAACATAAGTCGTAAAGTTTTGAATCCTTCAGAAAGTACTTCTGTCTCTATTTTAAAATATACAATATCCTTACGCAGCAAATATTTTCAGGTACTTTTTTTGTAAGTACTAAGTATATATTTCCTATCATCTTTCTCATTTAATCTTAACTTTAACAATTATTATACCAAGAACAAGAGGCATTCGATTTAAAAATCTACGGGAAGGGACAAAAAATATATACCTTATACCAAGTAAATATACGAAAAGTATGAATTTGTTAATTATAAAATAATTTTTTAAGTATTTTTTAAATATACGCGTATTTATTTATGTATGTTTAATAAGAAGTGAAATTTAAAACATCTTAATCCTCTTCCTCTTAATTGTTGTTAATTATAGTAACAACAATGATATAACAGGTAAATAAAAAAGTTTATATGTCTTTAGCTTAGCATCCAATTAGAAATCTGCAGGAAGGGAGAAAAAATATGTACCTTATAGCAAGTAAATATACGAAAAGCATGAATTTGTCAATTTGAAAATAACTTTTTAAAGTGTTTTTTAAATACACGCAATATTTATTTGTAAATGTTTAATAAAAAATGAAATTTAAAACATCTTAATCCTCTTCGTCTTCATTGTTGTTAAATAACAACAATGATACAACAGGTAAATAAAAAAGTCTTTAGCTTAGCTTCCAAATTCATAAATAGGTACCTATCTAAATAGTAGTACCAAATAATAAATTACGTATTTGAAATCGTAAGAAACATATTTCAGAAGAAGTACATTTTAAAATATAACACTTAGAAAGAATAACCTGATATTTTTAGGCACATTCAATGCAATTAATGTTGTGAATCACAATAAAAATATTGGTTCAATAATAGATAAAGCTTAGTAATTTGGCGCTCATTTAATTTACTGCCTCTTCACAATTGAAACAAGAAAATGCTTGATTTGTCCCAGAATAATGTTAAATGTACCTATTATCCAATAGCTGTCAATTGATTTTTAACTCATGTATTTAATCTATATCTGTTTCAAATAAATATCACTTAGGAAATTTGTGCTAATCTGTGTAGGTGTGCAATAATTAAAATCAATAATTTCCATTACGATCAATCTATTCAAAAAGGTAGTAAAGTCTTAATCTAAAGTAGTGTATGGTTGTATGCCTGCCTGTCCTTCTATATTGAGGTGCGATAAAAACATTTTGAGAATACTGGAAAATGAGGTGATTTAACAATTAATGCATATTAATTACATTTAGGTAGTTACATGTTTCTCTCCAAATTATTTCCTTTTAAAGTTGTTGCTTAATTTCGAACAGTATTTATTCTCTTCTTCGAAGTATTGTATAAAAAAATTTTTAACCAAAGCATCATGTCAGCATGTTATTCCGATTTTGTCACTTTCCATTTATTGTTCATTTTTAATGTCTTGACGGGAAGTTAACAAGCTTCATAATTATTCATTACGTTGCTCTTAATGCATATTAACACATTTTATTTTGTCTTCTTTCCATTACTTCAAGACGTGTAAGATGTATGAATTGAATAAATGTTTAGAATTACACGTGCCAGATATATTATGAAATAATTTTATTATAAACTGCAAACTGCAAGTTCAAATATCTCTATTGTTGACTGTCAGAAAACGAAAACGAACATTTTTCGAAACATTAGCTATAAGTTTTCGTGTCATAGTGTAGCTTATAAAATCATTTATTATCGATATAGACTGACTGGATGATCATTTTCTCATTTTCAAGACTGAACATGGAAAGATGGCAGAGTTGGTTTTTACTGTTGAGTGTCAAAATTCGATGAAATGGGCAACGAAAACAAAGACTGTTGAGATTGAAACCTGTCACTCATCACTTGACACTTGACAGCTTCAAAATAAAGCGTAGAAAATAGTGTAGATTTTAAAATCAATGGTAGATGTATTACACACTAAATTATTTATATTTTCATGTTTATCTAATATCATGCTCTAATGTTTATCTTCTTTTTTACATTAAATCATAAGAAAATAATTTAAAATAGTCTGAAAAAGCAACTGATACTAATAGCATAAACAATAAATGAAATGTCTGAATGATATTTTGTGTATTTAAGCTACAAAGCACAGCAAATGTTAGCGAACCACTACATCTCTTGAACCTCATGAAAATGATCTCACAAACTGCCAAAAGTATATTGAATATTTTATTTATTTAAATATGTGCTTTGCAAAAATAAATAATGACCCCCTCGTAATAAAACCTTTCAAATTATCTATACTATCACCCTTCCAGTTTCCCGGAAAACCTGTAATATTTTCAAGGAACTTTTGACACCTGGCAAAGTATGTTTTTTGATATACATGCACTAAAATATATTCACAGCAGTAACATTATATTTCTTTGTTTAAATTACATATCTATTGAGAATTCAAAAGGAAATTAAAGTTATGTACGTAATTATATGATCAATTGAAGGTTTAATCTCATTTGCAGTCATTCTGTTTATATCATTCTTGTTATATAAACACTGTTTATATGCAACATGATGGTTCAACTGCTGCCCCTCCAGAAGAAAAAAATTTTGAATGTCAACAATAAATCTAATTTGTGCAGGCAACATGGGAATTAGAGCTTACCTACCTTACACTAAATCGTAAGTTAAAGTAACCCACAGAAATTAAATAAAGATTATATCAAGATTGGATATAGATTAAGTGTTTAGTGCAAACTTGCATCGAATCAACAAGAAGTGGCAAGGAAGAAAATAGGATCAAAAATAAAACATGTAGGATAATAAAAAAATTGACAGTAACTTACTCTTAGTCAGAGGTTGGTAATAACATAAGCGATTATTAGAAAAATGAAGTTGTTCCTAGTAAATAACTTTCGTAGCGAAAAGATTAGAAAATAGACCTATGAGATGTTTTATGGTACCTACTCCCAATTATGGTACTCCCAAAATGAAGGAAAGTTTAATAATATGGTGGTCCGCCTATTCTATCTAAAATGGTAGGGACGATACTAATCTACTTTTTCGCATGATTGTGCTTATTTTATTATGTACCTACGTTGTTAACAGACCTTTGTTGCAAATAAGTCGTATATTTTTTAGATAAACTCGTATAGAAAATTTTCGGTCTGGGAAAAAGTAGTAAAAACTATATGAATTGGACATAAACTAAAAAACCCTGAGTCGTATTGCCTTTTTAAATTATCCCTGTCTATAATATTACTATTTATTGATGAAACAAAATATTACTTTTAGTTTGTAGCGCTTATGATTATATTTTTATCATTTACCTGCAGTTTTACGTTCTATATAATAAAGAAAATATTTTGTTTTTTTTTAAAAAGTCCAATCTCGACTTAACCTAATCATCGCATCTATCATATTTACTTTTGAGAATAATACTATTTACTTTTTTGCTGTGTTTACGAATCAATAACGTTTCTGGAAAAAACCTTAGCACAGAACAGTTATAACTTTTTATAACACACCAAGGTCTACCCTATCTGATACAAGTATAAAAATCCATGCACAACAACCTGACTTGGCATTGAAGGAACCAAATAGTCGGTCAGCTGTGGACGCCAGCATGCACTTGGGTATGAGTCCGATGAAACGGATAAGGAATTATCGACACGAGACTCGAGATATTTATAATTTCGCACCGAAATGCAAAACGCTATTAATCAGTTGACATGTAATTACTCGAAACGATTTTAATACGGAATGTGGTAGTTATACATATTACACGTTTAATCTTCCATCGATTTTTTCGCTTAATTTATTCTTTCCTTACCGGTGGACTTATTATTCAATGAAACACTGCCGAGGCGGTGAAAACTCGTGTGGGCAAATAATAACTTTGAGACCTTTGCTTTGGTGACTATAGGCAATAAATTGTGGTTAATAATGTTGAAAATATCTGCTACAAATAAAAGATTAGATCTATCAGTTCCAAGGGAAAGCCCAATCCTTGCTTATTTAGTTTCAATCGATATCCAAGTCTGAAAAATTACATTGGTGGATATTAAAATAAGATACGTAAGGGCATTGAAGGGCATGAATACATTGAAAGAGAAAGGGTATATTATAGTATTTATTTTTTAATTTGTCAATTTTATTGTCCAAATGAGTTCTGAATCCTTAATTATAACCCTTTCAATATAAAGAAGAAGATACAGAGACATAAATATCTACCCTCGTTGTTTTTTGTCAGTGATTCACCAAAAAGTTACAAATATTGACGATTTAATTCTTTCTTTTATCTTGTTTTAGATTCTGTATTGTTAAATTTTTTAAAATTTGGAATCTACATATTTTCAGTTATCAAAGCCGCCTGTTTATAAGGTATTTTTTTTGGGTTGAATGAATATTTTTGTCGAAATTTGGTATCACAATGAGAGAACGAAAAATTTAGTAGTGAAGTCAGATTAAAAATAAAGATATTAACCAATTTTAACCCATTTATTGCCAAAGACACCGGAAATAAATAAATATATAAATATATAAATATATAAATAAAAAGTGGGAGTTGACAACTGAAATGAAATTAAAATGTTAAAGTTCTATCTTAAAAAAAAAACAGGTGAAGTCGGTCAACAAATATATCTTTTGTGTTTCCATTTGAAATGGGTAACACTGTATATAAATACCATTTAAATTTGCAATATGATTTCGAGTTTCATTTTTGAAATATATTCTTGAAATGTTTTAGATAAAGTTAACTATAATCCAAAGCCAAAAATCTGACTCAAAACTGCTTATAGTTTCAGTGTTTCAGTTCGTGCTCGCGGTTAATGTACGCGTCGCATAGTACGCGGATAGTGTCTGATGTCAGTGTGAGAGATAGTACAATAAGGACAAGGCAGGTATTAGTTTAGAGTAAATAAAAAACAACTCCCTTACAACAAAACAAAGTAAGACTAAATTTAACTAACTAATACTTATTATATTATCAAATATAAGTAGCTAATAATGGAACTATCTCACAATATCTCTTGAAATACCTTTTTTCAATACGTAATGACGTAAACTACCGCTGTAAACAAAATCACAGTCAAAGAATTTCTGAATTAAGAAACGAAGAAAAACTTAAAAATGTTTTTAATTATGCGAAAAATATGACTACTGGACTATCAAGTAAACGAGGCTAAATTTGCGACGAATTAGAAATATTTTCGAAATATATTTTCCCTTAATTAAGTACCACCTACTCGTTTTGGGAATTTACATGATTTAAATTTTTTGCTCTAATAGATTCCTCAAAATTTCCCGAATGTGCAAACAAATTTTCCGAAAAATCATTTGACTATTTATTACAAATGTATCCAAACGTTTTGAAATAAATAGGTTGAAAAACGAACTTAATATTTTGTACAGAGACGAACAATTTCGTAATTTAGAAGGTCAAAAAACGATAGAAATATTATACAAGGAATTAATTTAAAATGGTATTTTCGGAAACATACAAATAGTTTTGCCCAGTTTTAACAATTCCTGCAACAAGTGTCTCGGTAGAAAGAACCTCTTTGTGTCTTAAGCGAATTAAGACTTAGAAATTCGATGACAAGAGCGCTTAAGCAACTTATCAGTGATGACGATAGAAAAATAACTATTGCAAAGTCTTAGTGCCGATCTTCAATTTTATGAAGACATTAGGTATAAGTTTTGCAAATTTAAAAGACGGACGAATAAACCGATTTTATAAAAACATTCACTATGTTTTTAAAATATTTTGTTAAAAGTGGAGGTAAACGAAAAGCTGGCGACGTTGTTTTATGTGTAAATAGATAAGTTGGCTGGCTACCTTATGAAAATTTGTTTTTATACTTTTTTGTTAATTATTAGGTAAATATATCACTTTGTTTTTTCTGTCACTTAATTTTATTGTAAATACAATTTTTAAAGCCCTGATATTATTATTAATAATATAATTTTTCATAAAAAATAGGAATAAAAAATGTCCAGATTATTTTTTATTCCTATGTATTATTTGAGAGCGAATTAATAAAATATCCAAGTGGTTGTGTATTATTTTTTATAAAATCTGAATGAAAATCCTTTCTATAATATTGTAAATGCAACTAAATATTTCCAGATGCATTTAGTCGTTTGACTGAAAATTTAAAAATTTTTGCCAGCGGCACTTTTTTTTCTTTCTTGCCCACATAGTAAAAAAGCTACGGGCCTCACCTATTTAGAAAGTCACGAGCCGCCACTGCCACATGTAGTTTTTAAAATAATATTTTTGCCTACATTCTAAACGCATTGTTATAAAAGGAAGGCATGATTTTACATTACCAAAAACAGTTATGCAACGAATCACTCGACTATTTTATTTGTAAGTTATTTTCTTACGTTCATACAAATTTTCATTAATAAAGTAAACTGTTATGACGGCTGTTACACACAAAATTTATTCAATTTCGGAGAAGTTTCAGTTCCGGAGACGTTAGTGTGTACTTGCCAAGTTTGGTACAATTTATTTTCCCTTACCTCGTTTCTAAACTTTGTAAGTGTGTAAATTAGTTGCTAATTTATACTCGATTTACGAAATCGCCACAGTGAATGAATTAGAATAAAATTATGATTTCGTATTACCTACTTTTTTATTGCATTTCGTATGTGTTGCGTGTTAAGTGAAGGATTACTGTCATGAAGAGAATTCACATCTTGAGTCGAGCATTGTTTATTTTTATACGCATTTTTTCTCAGCAAAAGACACTAGTTTCCTCTATCAAAAGAAGTAAACTAATTTCTAAAAATGTGTTATGGAGATAAATAGAAGAAGGTTAATTCCAGCTATTTTTACAACTTAAAAGAATAAGTACTCATAGACATTAGTCTTCTAGATACACTTTAAATTTATGTGACTAATAATGATATATGAGTCCGATACACGATCTGAAACAATCTGAGCAAAGCCGTTGATGAAAATAGAACAATTAATTACTGATACTGAAAATCATTTTGGAGTTAGATTGTAGTTTGTAAATATATGGTTCGGACACAATCCTTTTTTAATAGGACCATCTAGGTTTATTGTGTGCCTCAACTCCACAGATTTGACAGTGGCTTCTATACATAGCTTTCAGCGTGTGTCCGTTTGCTGTGGTACGTGGTCTCTTCCTCTTGTTTCTGGCGGAACAGAGAGCCTGTTATCTACCTAGCCAATATTATTCAGATGTTTGCTATATCCAACTAGCGGTCCTACTGGTCTTCGTCTTTGATTCAGTAGGTTCACTGTCAACTCCACAGATGACTCTTTTAAGAACTTATTGCCTCTGTTCAGGTGTGCATTGACAAAACGTCTAGGTTAGTGTTGCTTGTATTACCTTGCCAATATTTGTCTTTTTACTAAATTTCCTTTTATATATCTAACTTAAAAATATTTAATTTTAACTGAATATTTACAACACTTACGGAAACAAGATAAACAAAGCGGGATGTTTTTCCAAATATTCATTTTCAGAAAGCAACAAGTGTAAAATATCACCTTATTTATACACAAACTATTATATAATTTTGTGTTACACACTATTGAATTATTTAAACAAGTTAACAATATACTGAAATGTGCAAGATTACCCTTTCGGTTTCGCAATTTCTTATAATACCGTGTAAAAGTGAAACTCGTAGTTTAGTATTATTTACCAATGCTGTTTTTAACAATAAACGTAGGTATTTATGTACTTAGATGTGCAGCGAGTGAGACGATATCTATATATAGTGTATAATTTCACAGCTTTCACATAAAATAAGGCATAGGATGCAATTTCTTTACTCCATAAAGTACGACTACGGTTGTTTTCTAGTAGTTAAGAGTCACTAGAAATATACCATTTGTGAAGTAATGCACTGGGATCTGCAATTTCGTTGCAGTAAAGCACAAATTACTGGATTTGTATTCGCTGACGGTATTAGCATAATAAATTTCTATACCAGTAGCAAAATGTCGTATAAATTGTTTTAAATGCAATTTTATAGGCTGCAAGGGTAATCAATATTTACTAAATATGTAAATGTAAAAGAACCAGTAGTCCAATACACTTTGAGTTAAAGGATGGTATTAAACTTCTTTTTATTTATTTTATTCGATTTTACCTGTGGTGAGTATGAGTATTTACATTTTGTACTGAATAATAATTTTACAGAATTGTTCGAAGATAAAGAGAAAAAAGGTTACATTTAACATTGTTCAATTTACGCAATTTAATGTCAAAAATAATTTTGGTTCGAGTATTAAAACGTTAACAAAAATAAATTCCAATCTCAATCTTTAAATTGCGTATTGATACATAATTATCTAACAAAACTTTGATTACAGAGACATTGATATTGTCTTCAGCCATTCTCACAATAAGCATTTGTCGTAAATGTTGATTGAAAAAAAAAATTAATACTATTTACTCTATGCATCTAAAATATTGATGACATAACTACAAAATCGTCACTAGCTTTCTTGAAAATCTAGTGAGAATTTCTAGGAAGAGAACAATTTTTCCACATTTTCCTGTTGCGTGCCGTCTAGTGTGCGATGATAATATATAGCTTTTATTAAATTTTCACCCACCACTGAAGACAATTTTTCCTTGGTGAATTGCAAAAGTGATATCGATTTTGCCCTTTTATAAGTACTTAACCTTTATGATATGTTAGTAACTGTGGTTCTGCCTAGTGCAAATACAAATCACAAAACCAAACCTATGAATCTCAAAAATAATGATTACATATACTGATATTACTAACAACTTATACAAATGGGAACTTATTGTATGTTGCTAGAATCCATCGTTTTCGGGATAAGTTGTAGATGTTTTAGTTAGATGAATTAGACTTTAAAACATTCTATTAAAATTCTATTAAGTTCATATATATGGTGTATTTTGTTTAATATTTTATTAAATATAAGTAATTTTTAAAATTAATTTCGAGAAGATAAATACGATTGTTCATATTTTACAAAATAAAAAATTGAAGTATATAAGCTAGAATTAACTGGAAAATTTATCTATAAATCAGCAATAATAAATAAAGTACTTAAAACATTCATTATTCTGAAGTTGTAGATAGTATGAAATAATCAATTGTCATTCTCAGGAAATACAGTTGCCTTAAAAAATCCATTTAAATGTTCCTAAGAAACTAACGCTTTCTCTTAAATTTATCTGCAGATCCAGCAAAACGCTTAAAACAAGGAAATGAAGTAAAACGGAAAGAAAACTATGACAATTAAATTATATTCATAATCGTGACACTTCTTTCAAAAGAACCTGAACAACGTCTATTAAAATTTAAAAATGTAATTAATCCAATATCTCTTTGAATGGAATGGCCATCGTTCACCGGACATAATTTCCATCCTTAATATAATTAGAATAGCAAATAGCCTATAATTTATGAGGCAAATTAAATAACTGAAGCTACCTTTTGTTGCACAATGGTAATTACTTCAGCTCCTTTCCTATTAAATATTAAAGCGGTGATATGGAGCATAACTTATGAAATTTCTAATTAAACAATTTCAAAACGCGTTTGAAAACTGCGAATTAAGGAATTTCTTTTCATTTATAAAAGAACGAACTAGAACATAACGGGTATAAACATTGTTGCGCATCCGATGCACCTAAGAAGTGCAATTTTAAACCCCAGGGTCGTTAGTCACAGAGGTGAATTCTGAGATAATAATTTTTATGTTGTTTTATGACAAGTAAGGAACTTCAACGATCTATAATTGTGTATAAGATGTACCCGGCAAACGTAGGAGTAATTACAATTAAATTACTGTATCCCTAATTGAATTAATTAACATTATTTACGGTATGGTCTATAAATAGCTGCAATTCCTTTTTTGTACATACGTTTTTTATTATTATCAGTGCTTTTGCTGGGAACTACACTGTTCGACACAACTTATGGAACGTCGAAGTTGAATTTGGTGTTATGGCCTGGCCAGCACGAACCCACACCTCAATCCCATTGAACACGTCTGGAATAACATGAAGGACAGGGACATCTACTTCTTGAAATGAAATTGGATTGGTCTTTTTGAACATGAATGCGTGGGTTTAATTAAATTAATTGAAACTTGTTTATTTCCAATATTCTCTCGAGATAATACAATGATTGCTGATTGGTCGAATAGGATCTGGTGAAAAATCACACCAATCACATTCGGTAAAACAGAATATTGTGTTTTAATGTAATCTTAATCTTATAAAGTTATTTGAATTAAGCTGCTCACAAGTGTGACCTGAAAACTCTCGAAAATCTGTTTCCATATCTACGCGGCATCTCACTTCATAACTCTCATAATTAATTCTAAAAACGGCCTGATATAAAAATAGTGCTAACCTGCTGCAGGCGTGCTGTTAACAGTATGAATCTTATTATGTAGCAGGCATGAAACATCTAAATTTTGTACCGTAGCAACCCGAAGTATGTTCTAATAGAACTTTAATTGTGCTAAAAATAGAGAAATTTGAATTTTAAATTTACGTTTATATTCAGTTTTCTGTTCTCGTTTATTTCTATCCTCTAACAGGACCCTAACGCCACACCACCAATGGAGGATAATTTGTCAAGTTTATTTTAAAAACCCATGTTTAAATAGAAGAAATGTTTTTTAACACAATTAGAGGTTCTTAATTTGGGAGACGCATATAAAAGTGTAACGGATGTTCTTTTTCGTTTTATTAGATAATGCCGCTGGAGAGGTGTTATTATGGTATAAAAATAGTCCACTTAAATTCGTTTTAAGAAGACTGGCTCGATTCATTTGGATATAATGCGGTACTTCAGACCAGCTGTGTGGAATAAAATACACCTGATTTTGATTCGGCTAGAACTTACACGTACATTGTTTGAATGTTTCAAAGTATACCTAAAGTATTTCTTTAAAAAAAATAGTGTTTTTTATTTCATTTATTTCAAAACCCATTTCTGATTAAGAAAGCAAAATTGTACCAAGGTAAATTGATCTAAATTGCTTTACTTTTAACCGAAGAAGACGAATGTAAGACAGTCAAAACCTAACCTCAAATAAGTTCTCAAAAAATGTCCCTGGTAGTGATAGTGGCGCCCTCTAGTAGATGATTAAAAACAAACAACACAGATGTATTAAGTACTATCAAAATTTACCTGTACCAAATTTTAGTGCAATACATAGTTTTTTTTGGAATATACATATAGATATAGTTAAAATTTAATTTTAAATAATAATTTTTGACGCAAATTCTTTACACTTCCTTGAGCTATATCCTTTACTTGTCTGGTGGTGCCACTTACACATGACTCGCGCACAGGTTTAAAGAAAAAAGTGTTCCGTAACAGTCTGTTACTATTTGTTGATAACCAGCCAGTTCATTTTGTCACCAATTGCGCTGTGGATGAAAAAAAATGCGGCGGGAGTAGCAAACTAGTTAAAACAACTACAATATAACTAGCTAGACTTTCGACTTAAGGTGGAATTTGCATTTCAAACAGTCAAAAAACCCTGCTCTGCATGTACCATCGTTTGCGAGCTAGCAAATTAGGTCAAGGACGGCTAAAAGATAACGTTTTAATAAAATACCATTTTACCTTCTGAAATGTATAGTTATCATAATATTTTCCTTCCATATGTTTGGTCTCGGATTCATGGAAGTTATTTCTTATGCATAAATACACTACACAAGGCAAAAAACAGATAGGACCTGCACATGTGATACAGATAAATGAACTGGCTGGCTATCAATAAGTAGTAAGGGACTATTACGAAACACTTTTTTCTTTAAACCTATGCGCGCGTCATATGGTACCTACTTGTCTATGGTACCTAGCAACACGAATCATAGAAAAACGGAGATGCGGAAAATAATTTTCATCATTTACTCCATCTAAAATATCTGGCGGACATTTGTACATATGCCAATGAAATATTCAGTGTGTTATTTGAATATGTTCACCGTTTCTTTTCCAAATATATACCGATTATCCTGTACTTTTCCTTTTTCAGTATTTGGATAGTGGATGCTCCTAGCGGAATCTGGATGGCATGAAATCAAAACAATGTCGAAACGAATACCTTGACTATTACCTTAGAAAAGGATGCGATCTCCAGAGCATAAGATTGCTCAGCCAAGAGCGGGGAAGCAGTTCGAGGATGAATTGCAGCTTAGGTACATCGCTCCAGGGGCCTTCACGGTTCTACCGCCGGACGACAACCCTCCTGATCCACCCCCTGCACCGGAGCCATACAGGTAAAACTATTTCTTGCCACTTAATCTCTGTATATATGTAAATAAGGTAGTTATGTATTTATAAAATGTATTTGTGTTGAATGTATTCATCATAACAATAGTTACGGGTCATAACATATAGTAGTTCTCGTTTTGCCGCGCCTACTGATGCGCAGTGGACATAGGTATCGCTTACCTTTCGAGAATCATTTGTATATTGTTGCGGGTTATGAATTTGGATAAATATCAACTACACTGAAACATGATGCAATAAAATATGCAAATGTACATCTATTGATACTAATTTAATGTTTTTTAGGGCTTTTCCTATATTTGATGACCTGTACATTAATGTAAATGAATTTCTAAGTACCTGAATAGTATATTAATTATTTTATTAGTTTTCCAAAGTATTTCAAGTATATTTAAGTTAAGAAATGCAATGTTCAAAAATCCCTGTAACTAGAACTATTTAGACAGTACATTACATTGTTAACGTGTACAATTTAACTATCATTCATTTCGCTTTCTACAGCTAGTTTGTTGATTGTCTGTTTTATCTTTAAAGTTGACTATTAGCTACGTTAATATCTGGAAATAACGAACCTTATTCCATTGAGAAATTCTACGAAATAATGGTTTCCAAAATAAGAAATTTTAGGTGTCATTCATTGCCATTCATTGTAAAATATTCATCTTCAGCAATTTTTCCATAAAACTCCGTCATAATTTTGAGTTACTAAACTTCAAAATATCAAATTGCAGTAAGGCAATTATGATTTATAATTTTTACCAGTGTTTTGAATATTTAAAACTTGTTTATAATACATACTTACTATAAGAAAAAACGTAACTTTTCAGCGTAATATGCTACGAAATCTTTCAAAATGGATAGGAATTGTCATTTAAAATTATCAAGATATGGTAGTTTAAAACGGAAATTAATTTCGATTTTTTTTATCATTCTTAAATCTGCTATTTAATTACTTTTTTCATGTAAATAATAGTTACCGTCCTTTCAAACTTAGATTATGCTTTCGCTTGGTGTTTAGTAATTTTTTCTAACATTTTAATAGGTACTAGTTTTGAATAACTATTTGACGTAAATACTATTTTATTACCGCCAAATTTATACTCTCTCAAAAGTTATGTTACATCCAGTAAGAATTTTTTGCCACATTCCGTATGTTTTGTTTTGGTTGTACTGAACTGAACAGAAAGTGAATTCTTTCGTTAAACGATTGGAGTCTATGTTCTTTTATTTTCGACAATTCTTAAAATATACTAAGAACACTCTTTAGTCTAAGAGTCATTTACCTCATCTTTTGGTTAACTTGTATGCTGTCCAATGACTAAAACAAATTAGTTTACGATGCTCTTTTAGCATTTATATAATTGCTTTTTCCTGAGTACCCTATTATTTCTTGAATAATATTAGTTTTTACTATAACAAAATATAACAACATAATTTTTAAAATAACTGTTTAAAAAAAATCATAATCACAATCATAGGTGTTTTAAATATACTTTACTCAACGCATATCGTTTTAAGTTGCTTTTCTAAATTCGTAGGATTCACGTAATGTTCATAGAAACGTGACATATCTTTTTAACAAATTAAATTCAAATGTTTTAGTTCCTGAATTCATTCAATCAGTTCCCAGAATTTTTCACGTTGCTGAATGAATCGTTGAATATTTAACGCCCATTTCAAGGAATTACTCACAAATTACTATTATCTGCTTTTTAACATATTTATATCTTATCGTATTACTTAAAGTTTTCATAGATAAAGACCAGTCCTGCGAATATAATACAAAGGACAACAACCTTTTATATTTACGATACCAAATTAATTTAGAACCCAGCGTTACCTATATAGTGTGTTACATTACTAGGATTAGAGGTATTGTTTGCAAGAAATAAATAGCTCAAGTCATACTAGTGGTTTCTGTCACCGATTTCCATTTGACGACAGGAGTAAACAATTGATATTGACACTGTTATTAATAGCACAGTTTTTTTATTGTATTGTCCTTAAAATAGATTGTTATAGAATAAGTAACCCAACACAAACAGAATTGGGGTGTTCAATTTTTTCTAACTATTAAAAATAATCCACTTTAAGTTATGCTGAAAGTTAAATGTCATGTTAAAAATGACAGAGCAGTTCACTAAGTAATAGAATTATATGGAAGAATCAACATTTGAAGGAAAAAACAGTTTTATGTTAAATATACAAAATATGGAAAAGTAACAAAGAAATAATAACAGAATGCTACAAAAAAATTAGGAAATATTTCAATCTGTCAAAATAAGGATAGATTTTAGTCCTAAAACTCTTCATTTCCGTGAGACATGATGAAATGATGAAATCAAAGCCGTGCTAGTTGATCAAATTTTGCGTCCCATGACGAGAAACTGTTTCAATTCCTCTGACTGTTGATTTGTATTTGTAATACAAATGCGAATGTGAAACAGCGAAAAATGAGTTTTTAAATTGAACTTTTCACCGCTTGGTGTAGGTAGCATGACTGTATATTGCACACGATACCTACTACGAGCAAGTCGAGTTCAAGACGCATGCATATGGAAAAATTCATGGAAATCTCGCTTATATTTAGCTTCTGTATTAAGATATGAAAGCGATTTGCTAAACTGGTAGAAACTTTGAAGTACTACGAAATGTTTTTTAAATTCTATTTCACAAAACTGATTAGTGATTAGCTTTTACATTACTTGTCAAATACGTGCATCATTTCGACCTTTGAAAATATTTAGTTACATAAAAAATATTGTCTACCACCTTCATTTTTTAAAAGGAACATACATTTTTTAAAAGGTTTAAAATTTATCTTCATGGTGTCAGTTTCACGAAGGTGAGGTTCAAATATATGTTACTAAGCATAAGCAAAAAAAATTAACAAATGGAATCGCTGCACTTTGTAGGTACTTAAAAATATTTAAGTCAAGTAATATAATTTTACTTAGCAATTGTCATATTCTATGAGACAGTGGTAATATTGCTATGTGTAAACAAATTCAACATACATTTTTTAAAGTAATACCTATTGTACTGTAGCATTTATTAATTAATTGTAGTGCATATTCACACATGTAATTATTCCAGATCAAAAACTTTCTATATTTAAGTAGATTAGATGTAGATATTAGAAAAATTTGTAACGACTTTCTCTGAATCGTAATGATTTTAGATTTTACCTAGTTACCTAGTTACCTTTAAAGCTTTAAATGAATTTTCTTTTTTAATCTAGCCGCCAGGAGCGATCGAGGTAAATATTTTTTACGCAAAAGCTGGTAATGATTTTTGGATGATCATTTTGGAATGCGTTGCTCTGAAATATTTTTCACGATATAGATTGCACGTGTGCAAACAAAAGAAACTAATATAGTTATCCACTTAGTTCTCTTAACTAATACCTCTTTTATCTTCTAGATTGACTCCGTCCACGAGGAGGCAAAAGAATAAAGCATTCGCGATAATCGGCGAAGTGGATTCCAGCAGAGCAAACTCTAGAAGCCCCTCGCCTACTGGAAGAATCAGCCCTTTTCGAGGACGAGGGTTCAATCCATCCGGATCGAGATTTGCATCCCCCAGTCCAACACCCCCTCCACCAGAGGATGCAAGGCTTACGCCCACAAATCTGTCTCCCCAGCACGTTTCAAGAATACCAAAACTTAAAAGAAAGGGGAGCTCAGCAGCGTTTGGAGACAAAGTTTTCCATTATGATTCTTCCCCAACGAAAAGAAAACTTGAGAGTAAGTTAAGCCAAAGTTTGACCAACTTAGAACCGAAAAGGAACACAAATAGGCCACCCCCAAGTCCAAGAAAGAATGTACAAAGCAAGACTCCAGCTTTCCAGAAACTATCGCCGATAGCTGGCAGTTCCCCGGAACCAAGTCAATCGTTGTCTTCCCCTTCAAGAATACCAAAAAGTCGTAGCACTCCGCCAAGTAGAAGATCTTCACCGACTAGGACTCCTTCATCCGTTGCGCATAAACCGCCTTCAGTAAAAAATTCTGCCAGGGTCACTTCACGGGTACAGTCTCGAAGCCAATCTAGAAGCCAATCGAGGAATACAAGCAGGGAAGCTAGTCCCACGAAAGATCCCACATCTCCTACTAGAATTCCGGTTAAATATAAAAACGTTCAAGCTAAAGTCAATAGTTATGTTAAACCTAAACCAAAAGTGCCTCCAAAACCTCAAGTGCTAAGTGAACAATCGGAAGAATCAGACGTAGTTAAAGACACGAAAACTAAACCTAGTTTAAATCGAAAGGAAAGTGTTAACAGATTAAGGACAAACTCTAGGTTAAACTTAATACAAAAAACTGACAACAAGAGCAATAATATTAACAATAATGTAACTGGTGACAGTGTAGTAAATAGAGCGAGTAATAAAAATAGTACTAAGACGAATAACAATAGTAGTAACACTATAAATAAGTCTAGTAATAACTCCACTAGTAAGGTTGGAAAAGAAAATGGTGAAGAAAACAAAGTCCTACAGTCACCAAAGAAGGAAGATCGTAGACCGTCGCCAAAAAAGGATGAACCTAAACTGCAAGGGTTAAATGAAAATGGAAAACGCAGCAGAAACAGTTCTCCTGCAAAAGGCAATACCAGAAATAATTACAAAAATACCGACATAACTTCTGATACAGATACTTCATACGATATCAAGGAAACAGCAGATAGCAACGGCGAAGGAAAGCAGATAAAAAGGACTGAAAGCTGTGTAAAGCTAGCTGATATATTACCATCAACGACAACAGTCGTTTCAAGTACAACCACCACCGTAACGCAACCGTTAAAAATAGATGCGACCGTTAACGCTATTCCTAAACCAGAAAGGTCCAAGCAAGTCTCCCCCATAGTCGACGGTAGGGTACTAAGCGCTACAAGCGTTTCTAATGCCATGAACAGGATGAACGATACAGTCTTGAATACTCAGACTGTTATTAAGGATCACGGTTTTTCCCGACTATCTCCAGCAGCAAATGCAGTTATTTCTATGGCCAGTGAAACTGGTAAAGGAAACACAGTTCCTGATATTAGAAGTATCACAACAGCACTTTCAAAAATTGAGCACAATGACACCGGTAAAACTTCTACCGCAGAACTTAATAAAGTAACTAACTCAGCAAGTGATCTAAGCCTTAGTAAAGTAACTGATAAAGACCAAAATAAAGTAGCTGATGCAGATAATAACAGAGGGTCTAATGCAGATCAAAATAGAACCAATGCAGATCATAGTAAGGAAACAAATGCTGGCAACAACAAGGTAATAAACCCGGAGCAAAATAAAATAAATAATGTAGCTTTAGACACTAAAAATGCCACCACTGCTCTACCGATAGTTGAGCCGCTGTCTCACAAACCAGAGCACAAAGTGATTACCCAAATTAAGATAAATGATCGTGGAAATAACCATACAAATCATTTAACCCACGCTGGGATAATTAGTGCGAAGGCTCTGGAAATGGAAGTCCAGAAAAATATGAACAGGCTGATCTCTCCAGAGCATCTGTCAGGCAATTCGATCCAGAAAAGCGTGAACGACAGGATCATAGAGGCCAGGACCGTGGTCGCGGCTGATGTTAAGCCAATCAGGATAACCGTTAAGGAGAAGCCTACCGATGTCGAGGTGCAAAGCGGTAACATAAGGCCGCCAGTTAGTGTTTCTAATGGACTGAACGAAAGACCGAGGTAAGTTTTGATTAGCTGATTACTCACAGTTTCGTTTCAGTGTTGTTTTATCGGCCCAAGATCAACCTTCACGAAACTAATAAAGTGAAATCATTTTATCGCACGCTATTTTTAGCCGCAAAGTCGTTGTTTTTTTATTATTAATACTAGAATTGGTTCATTTTTACTAGCATGGTGACTGCGTATTTTTCTGTTTGTCACATTTCTATATTTCAATTATGATACTCCTTTTGGCGCATATTTCATTGTAAATAAATATTACTGGCAGTCAAAGGACAAGGTAGGTGGTAATAGTTATATTAGATTATATGTTTCTGTTAAATTTATATAGAGTAAGGAAGGAAATTGTCGGATTGTAAATTGGAAGATTGTTAAAATTCATTACAAGTACGGAGAGTGTGTAGCTGAGATTCTGCGTAAATTACGTAAAATTTTCGGTAGAAGAAACGCCCGAATGAACCTAAATGAAACGAGTTACTTTTTGTGACACGCTTTATATTATGTTCAGAATTATGTGGGAAAAATTTATAAAAAATAACAGCTCATTTCACTTCTAACAAAAGTAGGCACTACCAAACCTCGCGATTTACATTAAAGCAACGCCACTTCTCCAATTTGGTTCACATTAATTTTTATCATTAGTTACTAATTGTAACATACTTATTGGTACTACAAGACGGAAATATAACATTACGACCTTTACTTTATTCATGCTAGGTCACTATCAGTGTTTTTTACACGCACGTTTACATCCGACCAAACCGAATTATAGATTTCTTTGTTCCGATGGACCACTAACCCCAATAGAAGTTAAAATTAGCGGCCAATAATTTTGGCTGGAACCGGTGTGAAATTCACCGACGTCCGTTTGTCGTATTATTCGTTCCGTGTTGATTTAAATTTTCTTTTTGCCATTTAGAATAGTACGACTGTGAAAATATAATTATCGAGATTGTATATCTGTTCCGAGGCAACGGAGGTACTTATTAGACTATGAAAATTTTAATTAGGCAAGATGAAGTAGGTAGCTTAAGACCAACGCACTGACGGGTGACTTTTTGCAGCGATCGCGGTTTGTGGTAACCGACAGATATGCACATTTTTTATAAGTACACTTGTAACTATGTATTTAACAACAATGTCTGTTAGTTGGAAATACTACGAAGCACCCTTAGTGTTTCAAATGAAAAAGAAGGTTCCTAAATATATGCCGTAAAGGAAGTTCAATGAAATACGTAAGGTGTAAATTACCATATCATAATGGTATCAGGCCTATTCATGCAAATTTGTCGGAATGAAATATATGTCACCAGTATATGTTAGCTTCCTAGATCGTTATGGGAACGGAAACGACTTTTTAATGTAAGTTTTTGAGTTATCGGAACTGATTTTCCTACTTGTAAGTAATAATTTCGTGTTATAGAAATGCAAAACAGTGTACGAAAACAACTATTTAATATAAATATATTGTTTATCTGCTCCCACATGTAAGTGGATTTTACCGTAGAAGTGGGTAACTTACCTCCCTAGGGAAAAAAACGATTTCGAGTTATAAATATTTAATGAACATTACGCATTTTATTAATTATTATGAATGAATATTTATATGAATTGTATAGTTATTACATTTAGTAACATTTATAAAATCTGGATAATTATTATTATTCCCCTCGCGTTTACTAATTGTCATATTTTTCTCAAAATGATTTTATCGCTCCATTTCAGTCATCGAAGATTCAATATTATTTGACTGATCCATTAAAACAGCATGATGCGACGTACTACTAGAACCTGTAGTTGTCATTGTAAAAAATCCTGTTGGCTATTTCACTTTTGTTACTTAAACTGTCAGCAACACAACTTTCTGCAATTGTGACTGATTTCCACCCATCACGTCTCTTGATTGCTAATACATCAACTCCTGTATTAGCCAGTAATGTTGCCGATGTTCTTCGGAATGAATGACCTGTATATGTTTCAGGATGTTCTAGTTTCAAAAACTGTGCAATTTTGCTAGGAACCATAGATAATTGTGCTGATTAATCTACCGTAATGGAATATTTTATAAATATACATAAATATACGTCCAAAAATTAAAAAAAACGATGACGTATAAAACTAGGATGA
This sequence comes from Anoplophora glabripennis, assembly GCF_000390285.2. NCBI lineage: Eukaryota > Metazoa > Arthropoda > Insecta > Coleoptera > Cerambycidae > Anoplophora > Anoplophora glabripennis. The sequence goes on from NW_019416286.1 coordinate 160,826, forward strand.
CGTATAAAACCTTACCAAAACTGCAAAAATGAAGATACTTGAATTTTGCAAATTGCTTTTGGTTTCTGCATATTTACACTATGTGTATACCAAATTTCAAGTGTCGGCAAAGCTTCGACCAAATTTGGCAAAGTTTCGAGTTTCAGATGCCGATGGATGTATAAAACCTTATAGAACAAAAAATTTTGCTCTCCTGATTTTCGGCTTTAGCGTCATTATTGTATATATATATTGAACTATAGTTTTCGAAAGTTTTATCATTTTTTGTTTATAATTGACATTTTTACAGCAACTTAAAAAAATTGGCGTTTTATACCGTTTTTTCAATCACACGGCTTTGTTATTGCAAATTTCGTAATCGGAGCACCACCATTTTGTAGCTATTTTTATTACGAACAAAATCATGTCCTAAGCATTTTTTCGTACAAAGTCATCCCGCTGAGTTATTTAAAGAAAACTACTAAAAAAATATTTTTTCACGATTAAATTGTTAATAACTTTTTTTCCTGATAAAATACTTTGTCAGCAAATTAGCCTGTTATTGTACTCATCATTTAAAGTGTTCCTGTGTAGTTATTTCCAAGTTATCAAGAAAATGTCACCAATAGTAACTTTTCGGCCTCTGCCGACTGGAGTATTGGAATTGTTTCATCAAGCAGATTCTCATCTCGTGTACATATTGACAGAAAAATATATAAATATCAAACTTTTGGCTTCGTTTGTTAAGATTAAAAAAAATGAGTTTGAATTAACTTAATACCTNTAACACCTTATAGAACAAAAAGTTTTGCTCTCCTGATTTTCGGCTTTAGCCTCATTATTGTATATATATTGAACTATAGTTTTCGAAAGTTTTATCACTTTTTGTTTATAATTGACATTTTTACAGCAACTTTAAAAAATTGACGTTTTATACCGTTTTTTCAATCTCACGTCTTTGTTATTGCAAATTTCGTAATCGGACCACCGCCATTTTGTAGCTATTCTTATTACGAACAAGATCATGTCCTAAGCATTTTTTCGTACAAAGTCATCCCGCTGAGTTATTTAAAGAAATCACTAAAAAAATTTTTTTCACTATTGAATAGTTAATAACTTTTTTCCTGATAAAATACTTTGTCTGCAAATTAGCCTGTTATTGTACTCATCATTTAAAGTATTCCTGTGTTGTTATTTCCGAGTTATCAAAAAAATGTCACCAACAGTAACTTTTCGGCCTCTGCCGACTGGAGTATTGGAATTGTTTCATCAAGCAGATTCTCATCTCGTGTACATATTGACAGAAAAATATATAAATATCAAACTTTTGGCTTCGTTTGTTAAAATTTAAAAAAATTAGTTTGAATTAACTTCATACCTTTGAAAAAAAAGATGATTTGACTTATAACTATTGTTTTTAAAAATGTTTAAAAAGATATTGTGGATATTAAATATAAATGACGTACACAAAAGATATTAGTAAAAACTTACCCATTTCAGAAACGAAATTGACCGTTCAACATTTACCGAGGCCACATACGCATGTCTAAAATAGTTGAAGTTTTTAATACATGCTATTTTTACTAATACATCAACTACTTTTAGTAATCCACAATCAACGTCATTATAGTTACAAGAACATGTACATCTCTGCCTCTGATCTTAAGCTTCGCATCGATCAATTTATTCAATACGTATCTAACAGCACCCTAATGCTTGCCCTGTTGTCCTGTCGTCCAGGCTCTTTGCTGAGGGACATTGTACGTGTGAGTGAGTTTTATGCTTTGCTCGAGTGTATGGCAAGTGTTTTTATGGCAGTCAATAGCATTGTGTATCGTGAGCATAAAGCGGCACACGGATTGACCACAGATTTCGCCGCTTACCAGCACAATAGAGATACTACTGTTTATTAACTTGATTGTCGTCACAAAGTTTCTGATGTCTACATATGACTGAATCAACAATAATTCTAAGAACACTTACAAAAAGTTTTTGACATTATTTTGTTATCCTCCCATATAAAAATTATTCTCTCACAAAAAAGAAAAAGTAATTGGGTAAATAACAATGAATTTTTGTTGGGAAAAGTTTTGCCGTAGGATTAACTTAAATTTGTTTGATAAATTATATCCAAGTTTGAAAAAATAGTGACAATCATATACAGAAGGCGAAGTTCATTGTAAAACATACTCTACTTTCAGCAATTCCTTTTCCTCCAATTTTTGTGCGCCACATCTGGATAAGAACTTACAAATTTCTGTGTTTACGGTATTAGGAATTATGTGCTCTTTATTTCTTTTGCATTACATTACTTCCAACGATATATCCAAATAAAATATTATTCTTTATGAAAATGTAAACATATTCAAATCTTAAAGGTAAAAGAGTTAAGGCGCGCGGTAAGTCACGTGACTGGTCAGTATTGTAAGAACTGCCAGGAGTCACGCGACGAACAGGGGTGAACAAAATGAAAGTCATACTCAAGAAATGCGGGTTCACAAAACGTTCTCAGCATGTCAGATGGACAATGTCTCGATTTTAGCTACGCCGCACGAATTTGCCGCAGTGTTTGTCATGTATGCCTTTGTTTAATGTACCTTAACTCAGATTTTGCTAAATTGGCCGAATGAGTTGCAGTTTTCACATGGTTTGTTTGTTGAGCAATATACTGTTATCAACGACTTTTTTTAATAGAATTTGTCGAATTTTACTTAAAAGATTGTCGAATTTTAATTAATAGATGTATCATTTTATGGTGCCCATAATTTTAGCTGTTTTGCCGCATTCAATACACGTGTTTTTATACAGTACGTTCAAGTTTTGAAAGGAAATTCTCAAAGTTAAAAAAATACTGAAAATTTTGCTAAGTACACTAGGCTTCTTTTTTCCCTAAATCTAATACCTTATACTTATCAAACTAACTTTTCCATTTTCGAAATATTTTGAAAAAAAAGAAGAATCGAATGTTAGAAAATCCATGGTAACTTTTCCATTTTTAAGAATTTTTTGAATCATTATCTTAGCATTTTTTGCCATTTAATTGTATGATAAATGCCTACAGTCCGTACGATATTTGTTGAGATAGAATGAGAGAAGATATAAAGGAAAGGTATTTAATTCCCAGTCGAAGAGTATCCTGTTTAATGTGTATAATTATTTTAAGATAGTTTTCTCTAATGAAAATTACAAGGCACACCCGTGCAGTGGTTATTAATATATTATATAATTATTACAGTAGTTCCTATAATAGAACTTTATGGGCTCATTCTTTTGATCTTTTCTTGAAATTCTATCTCAACAAATATAGTACGGACTGCATATATTCTCCTTACTTTCGCTATAGTTTTGGGAGAATGGTTTAAGAGCAGCAGTTCTGTTGAATTTCATTACATTTGTTTTTTATATTGTCACGTTTCCTGTCGAAAGTACCAAAAACAACTATTAAAAAAATATATATTATTTTCTCGGGCTACTCGCTTGGCTGCTGTGGAGTTAAAACAGAGAGAAAAATCAATTAAATATTCTTTACAAAAATGCTGACTGCATTAGAATTAAACAACCAGTAGAAGAATCGGGAACAGTGACTGAATCAGTCCACCAGTTTACAGAAAGACTGAGTGAGATGGACATAGTGCAAGGGTCAGTTCAATATGCATTCAATTTGAAACTGGACACTTTATAAATTATTTATATTATATATTAATATAAATAATTATATTTATAAATTTTGTTCTATGAAATGAGTTAAATGATTATTTATACCAAAGGTATTTTTGTAAAAATCTACTAAAAAAATATGTGTCCAAATAAAGTAATGCCATATGTCCATACATATTTATATTTCAAAGTTTTGAATACAGTTACAGGGTGATTATTTAAATTTTGAAAATTACTCTTCCTCTGTTTAAAGTACTTATAGTTGGCAATATAAATCGGAATCTATCGTCAATAAACACCTAATTCTCTAAGTAAGTCTGAATCACAATATTGTACCATCATATTACACAAAAATATCATCGACCTATTCCTATTTTACCTATTTCGCCAATTTACGCATCGTTTTGGTGAACTAACACTGTTGCATTTGGTTCTATTCCAAAGATAAGCGAATGCTGAATTCCAGAATATTTTCCATTAATAATGATTCCTTATTAATTATTTTTTTCAATAAATATAATCATTGCAACTGTTCTGTAAAAATATTGGCAACAATCTTGTTGGTCTTTCAGTAAGAATTTCGATCATGGGTAACTATTTAAACATAATTTAAGTCACTGAATAATTCATTAACATGTAGCCTGAAATAATGTAAATGGGTCCTTAATATATCGTAATGTGAGGAAGTAAAGAGGGCGTTTTGAATAATGATTATGCTGATCAAGAAGTTGTTCGAGTTGTCTATATCCAATGTTATGCTGAACCTAGTTATTAATAAATCGCATAATCATTTAAGTGCCATGTTGAAAGATATTTATTGTGATAGCCCTCCTGAAGATGCGAAGGAGACATATTCCAGTCATTTAATGATTCAAAGCAGACTACGAAAATTTTAAATAAGTATAAGTTTGATTAGGGATATTTATTAAGGAAATAGTTAGAACGAACTTTTATCCAGCTGATTTGAAGCGCATATTTACCATTTTTTTTAGAACCAATACATATACGCTTAAGACAGATTTTTTCGTAGCTCTGGTAATATAAGGGATAGAAAAAGTAATGTAGTGAAAGAATACAAAAACGGTTTATTTTGGAATGTACTTATTGCAACTACGAAAGCAAGCCTTCCCCCTACTTTAGAGGGTGCTGAATCCGAATTTAAGGTCCGTTAAATTTCTAACCCTGCGCAAAAACCACCCCTTTTTTAATTTACGATCCCAGCGATGAATTCTATATCTCTCTTCCCCAGTTTTGAGGGTGCTGATCACAAATATGATGATCACGACCCACCTGAACCCTCGCAACCGCCTCGAACAAGCCAAGACTACCCACAATCTTCCATAAAATCGGATTGGGGTAGTTTCGGTCGCACGTCAATTTTATCTAACCGTTCGTATGTGCTAGTAGATATTCAGCTAAACTACCACAAGAAAAATAGACACACACTTTACCAGTGGTCTATGGTCCGAAAATTAATGATCTATTTTTTACTGCCATGAAGCTTTACAAGTGGCCTTTATGTGGTAAGCTAATCTATCTATATCAGCAGGATTTAATAAATTACATCAATAAATCACACACAATAAATAAATCACACTGATGTGATGTGTGATAGACTGATGTGTAATGTGTACGATTAATATTAAGTAAATTTGGGAATCGTCAACCGATATGACGAATGTAATGTAATTTGTCCACTTTTACCCCACTCTCCACGGTAAATTGATCTAGGGGTGTACAAAATTGTAGGGATCGAAAAATAACCCCTAGATTATAAAACCATAAAACTAAGTATAAAGGTATGATGCACTCGAAATCGATGCTTATTTACATTGCAAATTTACTCCAAAATAAGTGTATGTGGCGGACTGTAAATATAGTAGAACAGAAGCCGCTTTCGGCTATTCAACAAGCTCCATCTAGGGCCATTTGTATTGTAGCGTGCTGTAGATCGCCACACTTTAGCTAGAGATATACTTGTGTTAAGAACACTAGTATCACTATGAACAGAAAAGACAGTTTTTATTGTATTTAGAAATTGTCTTTTATTTAGCGACATTTTTGTTCTCTGAAATAATAGAATAAACATCATATGATATCTCTAACTATGGAAACTGGTAAAAACAAACAATTTTAAACTCTTAAACACAATTAAAATGAGAAGTTGTTTTTAGTTCAGACGACAGGTAGATTTCGAAACATTTAACAACATTTTGAAGCGCTCGATATACAGGGTGGCCTAATTTTAAGCAAAAATGGTAGGTGTCTTCACATGTCCCAGCATAAAAAAATCCAACGGGTTGGGATCCGGTGATCGCGGTGGCCAAGTAATAGGACCACCACGATCTACTCATCAATTTGGATACTTTTCATTGAGGAAATTAGTTACACCTCTTCCATAATGGAACAGTGTAGAACATCGTCCCTCTGATTTGAAGAGGAATGTCCTGAAGTGGTAGAGGTAGATAAATCTCCAAAAAAGCCCGGTACATCTCGCTGTTCAAATTTCCATCGAAGAAATGTAGAAGTGAAATGAAGAAGTGTCTCCTCTGAAAATGGGTTTCTCGAATAGCATGAGGGTTTTGGATTACCCTCACATGATCGTTGTGGAAATTGTTGAATCCATCTCTTGTAGGTTCGTCACAAAAAAAGGGTTCTTGAAAGAGTATATCCAGATGATTGCTACACCATCCATCTTCTCTTACTAGTACCAGGATTATTTTCAACATGCTCTAGCACTTCTGCAGCATTGTTTCTTCGTATAGCTACTATTTCACGACTCGGTTTACGGAACGCACCTGTTAATGGAAGAATTGTGAAGGTTCGATTGAACGTTTGCTTCTACCGTTGCTATACACGTACACGAAAATCATGGCGCGTATTCTTTATTTGAATAAATTAAAGACAAAAGACGCAAAAATCTGTCAATGACGACAATTATCGAAGTGACAGTTAACATTTTTTTTAATCTCAGCAGTTGCTAATTATTAAATTGCCTAGCTCTCTACTCGCAACAATGTAATTTACTCTTGGGCAACTAACCATATGATCTGGTAACTTCAAACCCCGATATTTTAAGAAGCATTGGCCGAAAAAGTAAATAGAATCATTTTTGCTTAAAATTAGTCATAGAATTCATGTACGAAGTATTTCGGACATCTCGGTGATCACCTAGTATAGTGGTGTTTTTTGTATTTCATATTTGCCTTCTTCATTGTGAGATTTTTGATTAGGCAGAACAATTTTCATGAAAATAACCCTTAACTCATTATTTCACCAATTTTGTTAATTTTTTCACAAAATACCAAATAAATTGAGAAAAAAAATCCAACCTTACTCTAGTGCCTAGTTCCACTACATAATTCTAATAAACATATCATTAGCGTTGCAAATTTCCAAGTAACGCTAAACCAATAAATTACGTGATCATTAATCAACACTTTTCGTACGTTCAAGGTGAAGCAACATATTTATATATTATTTTTCGGGTGCGCCATAGATAATTTCCAAGAAAATAAATTATTATCCTGTTGTCGAGTCGAAGGATTAATGATCACCTACAAAGGATTTTCCAAGCATATGTGCAATAAAGAAATAAATTACTACTTTAGAGGTAAAATGGTGTAGTGGGGCATTTTGTGAAGCTAATTTAAAGTTTATTGTGTTACGTGAAACGAACCACTTTTTTCAAGTGCGGCTTTGTGAAAATTAACAAAGCCTTTCGGTGGATGGTTTCATAGTACCTGTAATTTATTTTAACAAGAAATTCGTTGTCAATTTTTAGAGCTAAGGCTTTTTTGTCGACACAAATTATAACGGGTTATGAGAAAACGAAAACTTAAAGATACCCTGCAAATATGAGCGCATTTCTATTCATACACGATATGGTGTGTTTTCGCAAAACTTTCACACTGCCAGAAATTCAAATATTATGATTCCGAAATCAACTGGAACATCAACACTCAATAATTGTCCTGTGTACATTCAATATAAATATTTATAACAAATAAGTAACAATTTTGATATAAATGTTATGTTGTAATTCTATTATTGTCAAATTATTGGCGACCTAATGGAGCTTTGAAATTAAAAAAAAATAGAACCGTTTATTAAAAATACAGATTTCTACGTATCAACCAAAGAATGTCCCCTAAATACTAATCAACTCATATTTATAAAATGCTCATATTTACGCTGCACACAACAATTATAATAAAACCACTTGGTTGCTGTATAATTTTCGGAATACATAACGTGCAAAAATAGCAACACGAAATGTAAATACCCCACTTATCTATAACTAAATCCATTTTACGGGTGATTTGTTGTTTAGCAAACATATCAGTACACAGCAAAAGAAAAACGGCCAACCCTGACAATATCGGTATAAGCATTTTTAAGGCAGGTTAGGGGTGATTAAGGAGAACAAGGGAACGGGTTATGGGGGTTGGTTTTCTTAATACACGTTTGCGTGAGACTAATGTCTGGTAGGGTGGCAGTCAAGTAGAAAATGGCGTGTGCAGATTGTTCAATGGCGTATCATTTTATTACCAAATAATTATTAGATATACGAGCAACTACGATTTGTACACCAGCACAAGGAAGAGCTATTCTTGCTATGGATACCAAAGTGTAAACATATCTACAAATAGAATTATTAGTACATTAAAAAAATAATAATATTGTCTAATAAACATGATTCAGTTACTCAATATCAATTTGTATTGTTGTCAGACCACGTGACTTCTGTACAAAATTTGTAGTTTGCCATGCATTCTTTACTTAATTTTCACAGGTGCAATTGTTCTTGCTTAATAACTATGTGATTTTAATGCGTTTATCATCAGGAATGTGGGTTTAAAATTTTTAAACAGTGTTAACCCTGTATAAAAATTATTCAAATTTCAGTATCTGATCTCCTAATCACCTATGGGCAGAAGAATAACGAAATGACGGAAGAATTTATATATAAATGTTTTAAATAAACACAAATAAAAAGTGGCAGATTCGATAAAATGGCGAATGCGCCACGATCACTTCCACAAGACAAAGTTTATTTTTTATTATTAAATGTAAAAAACTAATACATTAGCGTCATTTTAGCACCCTTTGACCCAATGTCAAGACAATATGTCGCAAAAAGTTTGAAAAAAATTTGAAATCAATTGCCAAATAATAACAAATATTAATAGCACAATTTTTAAGTCACTTTCTTTTGCAATGCAGTACAGATGCTGTACTTGACGTACAAATCACCTTTCTTTAGGCTGCAGATTTTTCTTTTATTCGATATCAACTTTCCTTGATTTATTGGGAGTAAAAACAAATCTCCCAATGACCAAAGTAGTCATATTTAGACCAAGTAAAACTTCAAAATAAATTTTGGTCATAAAAGACTCGAAAAAAGCTACTAACAATTTTTATAGTACTTCGATTCACCTGTTTTTAAGAAATAGGACTTTCTGAAAATGATCAAAACGGCGGGATTGCAATTTTATTAGGGACGCAGTGTTATTTGGTACAAGAACTTTATTGAAGAAGGACCCATATCAATTATAAAAAGTATCACATCAATTTTATTAGTTTTGGAAAATTGGAACATTTGAATTGAACTAACTTTTGAATATTGACAGAATATCTATTAATTTTCTTGTTTCCTCTAATTTAAATCTTATCTAAAATTCATTTGGTAATGCACCAAATCGCCCATTATACTCAGAGGCAATAAAATTAAATTGAAAATTTGGGTTGTGGATATTAGGGATATTAGAATGTGGCACGCCCATGGCGAGGCTTGGACTATGTCCAGCCCATAATGTAAGTCGTTCTTGGCCGCATTGAAGTTGTGAAAGTGGCGCTTGACACGTTGAAACTCGCGACGCTAACAATACAAAATAATTTGCACATTGCATATTTTGCAATTATAAAAATTTAAACCGGGATAAAAGTGCTTGTGACAGTAACTCATTTTAGAATCGCTTCCTAATAAAATATGACCCTTATAACTGTGAGCGTAGTCGATAAGTATAAATGGTACCAATGAAATATATGTCTACCATTGTTGTGAGAGTAGAGTGCTGAAAATTGATATATTTTGTAGATGTTTTATCTTTAGTTCAGTACATTCGATATTACGTGAAAATGAATTTGTTTATAAAATAATACATTATTTATAATCTTTTTTGTATCCAAAAGGAACTGGTTTTACGTAGTTTAGCTTCAATAAAAGTAAATATGACGTGTATTTTGTAAAAATACTTGTATTGTTTTTTAAACAAAGTTCTTCTTTTACTAAGATAATTTTAATATATATTGATAAGCATGCATATATTTCACATCTAGAATAATTTTTTTTAACAATTAAATATTTGTCAAATTCACTTGTACAATCTCATTACATTTGTCCCTAGAAATCGTTATTGTAGATTCATATAAGTATCATTTTTCTTAGCCTTCTATCTTATGAAATGTATGTTGAAGTAGGTAGAAAAAATCTTTGAATTAAATTAGCCTTCACTGGGGTTAAAAAAGACAACAGTTGCAAAAGTTTTCTGTGACGATATTTTCTAGTAACAAAATTAAAACGAATTCTAAAAGTAAAATTTCAATTTGAATTATTTACCAACTGTTACAGTTACTTAAAAACCACTGTAGGTATAATAAGACCCAGTGAATTTTGTGATACGATCTAGGGATCTGCAAAAGATATATTTTGGTTTTATCTCAAGGACGATAAATGAAACATAAACATTTCAATTAAATGTATACAGTCGCACTGCCACAGGCCCAAATAAACTCACATATTTAATATAACGCTGCGGAAAAATGTAAATGCGAATCGATATATGCTGCATATGTAATTACGGCAGTTGACACGAAAATTTTTTGAGGAAAGAAATTCAGTGTAAGAATTTTTATCGAACTCGCAACATTCACCCCAACAATCTTTCTTCTTACTAATCAGTTCAATGCAATTGTGTTCGCGCCTATGCCAAAATGACTTTTATTTACGTTATGCCCTTGCATGAGGATCACGACGACCATGGATATCTCGAAAATGGAGGGTATAGGTAAAAACTTCTTAGTTTTTCTGATACAATCTAATGCGTGACTATTCGCATTTTTAAGTGGCACCGCTGTATGACTTACTTAAACAATTATTTCAACAATTATTTGAACTCACGTGAGCAGCTTTCGTGTAATGTATCTCGAATAATACCGCTACTTATATAACTCATGCAATTATTCTGTTTTTAGCGCCTAACTATTATCGCTGCACCTGTAAATCCTTCGTGCAAAAATCAAATTATCACTTCTCATCTACTTAATAAAACTTAATTCGAATACAAAATTGTATTGTAATGTATGATTATAATGTCTTTTAACAATACTGCCAATAATATAAATGTCTTTTTCCCATAAATATAATATTCGTTACAAATTGCATTCTTACATGTTCTTTACCCCAATATTTTCGCTTTGACCTCAAAATTTTCTTAAAATCAGTTGAAGGAATAGCTATTAGCTACGTAAATAATGTCCTCCTTTAATGCATGATCAATTTGACTGTATATTTATCTTCAGTTAATAATTCATAACCTAATGGTTTGCCATTTGTTGTCATCAAATCAGCTCGCATCTCTTATTATTACAAGTAGTAAAACTAAATCTTGTACGTAAGTTGGAAGTTTAAGTAATTTAATTATCTATTATTTTTTTTAGTCTACCACCTGACCAGGCATCGCCGCCAAATGAGCCTGAAAAAGAAACGCCTCCAAAAAATGCCTGCAGCAGGTTTTTTTCCAACTGCAAGAGCAAAATGTCTTGTAAGTGTTGTAAGAAAGAATCTAGTCCCGAAATCCAGGACAAGGTACCAGTGGAACCTAAAGGATGCTTCGGTTGTCTCAAGAAGAAGTCGCAGTCACCTGTGGTGATAAACATTGAGGATGAAACTGGCAAAAAGACGAAACTGTGGGATAAATTGAAATGTTGTAATAAGCATAAAGTTACGGATACGAGTTGTTTTCCTAAAGGAAAAAGGAAAGACAGTTGGGTGGAGCGCAGGGACAGTATTCTTGGCAGTCAGCAGGAACAACCCACCAGGTATGTAACTCATTTGTTGTAGGTACTAGGGGAATAAACCACATTTATTTGCTTAGTGAAAATTAATTTAATTTTTGGGGTAAGACGATACAAAAATAACTCTTAAGTAGATTTCTCTGCCACTATGAAAAACAATTCGGAGTAGTAGGTATGCATTAAAGAAAATGTTACGTGGGACTTTATGGAAGAAATGAAGAAATATTGTTTCAGTAAAAAGTTTGGGGCGTGTCAAAAATACCAAATATTTCTCGTATATGACTATTTCAAACTAAGTATAAACGGATTATATTTTTGTAGGTCTAAATGTTCGAAAGATTGTTGTAAAGATTTCCTGAAAACAATATTCTGCATCAACTTGTGTTGCAAGGGTAAGGCTTCAGAAGATTCTATTAGTCGAAAAGCTTCCATAAATAGTAAGAAGAAAAGTTTAACACCTACATCTGTACCTCCCCCAGAGGTAAGTAATTGTCTTAAGAATCTCCCATGTATTGTGAAAAAATAAATATTTAGAAAATTGCAATTAGCATATTCCAAAAATAATTGTATGAATGAATAAAATTTTTCAAAATTAGTTTGTGACTCAATAAAGTGCCAATTTTGGATGTAAAATCGGTGGTATTACTATTTAAGACGAATATTTTACCACTAATAATTATAATTGTTAGTCTTATCCATTATTCCAGAATACAAGATCAAAAATAGATATAAGTTTGGTAGAACAGACGTCTCATATGAGGGGAGCCATACCAGCTCTTCCAATTTGTTTGGCTTGGTTCTGTTTGGTTATGAACTGCATTGCACCCGGAACAGGTAATATACAGGGTGTCCGGTAAGTATGTAATACTCCGGGAGCATATAAAACAATTAATACAAGGGCAGCAACAACTGTTTTAGAAATAATTTAAGAGAATCGAGATAAATATTAAAAATAAATTAAAACACCTTTGGTTAATGTTACCATAGGCAAGTGTTCAAAATGAGGTAAATGCATGATTGTGCACCACTTCGTTAAGGTGGGGCGAGTTCTTATAAAGACCTAGATCACCCGATCTGCATCCAAAAGAACTCAGTTGTTTCAACACTCGTAAATACTAGGAAATAACTTTTACTAACTAAACGTAAATCTCCAGGATTAAAAATTATAGGAAATAGTAGTTATTTTGTCCTCCCCTGTGTGCTCCCGAGGTATAAGTAGATACTTATCAGTAAATCTTTGATAATACAGGGTGTATTATCAAAGAATTACTTTTCTATATTAATAATATATTTTCGCACTTTTATCAGGTTTGTTATAAATCTGATCTGATTTTCGCAAACGTAAAAAGTTCATTTATTTATTGATAAAAAACGCCGATATAGAAAAAGATACTAAATTGAGATTTTTTTAACCCACTCGTATGATGATGGCGTCACCTTTTATCAGATACTTAATCAATTGAATAAGTTTGGTGTGTTTGGGTATAACTAAAATTAATACCAAATCATGAATCATTTCTAGACAGTATAGATAAAAAAAGGAAAATTCTGTGATCACATTAATTACATATCAAGCAAACACAATGAAACTGCAAAAAATTGAGTAAAATTTACGACGTAATTTTGTCAGACATAATCAATGTTTAAGCTTAAATAAATATTTGCAAAAATAAAATTTCAGTCCTAAGTTACAAATATTATACCGCCAATAAAACTATTTATTCAAATAATTTAAAATCTAATTAAGGCATATTATATGTGTTATATATGATATATGTAAATACTTTTGAGTAACCTGGTATATATGTTGTACTATTTCTGTCAGCGAGCCATTGCTTTTTGCTCTTCTTTTTGTTTGTAAAGAGCTGATAAAAATCTCGATGTACGGCTTTAGACAGACATTCCTTTGTATAAAATTAGCAAATAAACATTTAAAAATAAAGGCGTTACAATTTATTACAATCATCATCATCATCAGCAAGCAAGCATGCAAGCAAGAAAGCAAGCTAGCAAGCAAGCTTTCAAGCAAGCAAGCCAGCAAGCAAGCATGCAAGCAAGCAAGCTAGGTCGTAAGCAAGCCAGCAAGCAAGCAAGTAAGTACGTAATCAAGCCAGCAAGCAAGCAAGCCAGCAAGCAAGCAAGC
>NW_019416286.1:175658-188147 GCF_000390285.2 Anoplophora glabripennis
TATTATGGTGAAGCATTTGTGTTATGGTGAAGCAAGACATCATTTGTGTTAGTTCGTAGAAAGTGAGTAAGACGGACCCAAATGTGTTTACACGTGAGTGGATAAAATTTTGAACAATTGCTGTTGCAGCATCGGGTATGTCAAATGATTTTATTATTTAAAAACACAAATTAATTTTATTAATAATTAATAAAGGCAAAAGCATTTGAATTTGCCGATATAAAATAGGTGCTATAAAATTCTATTTATTTCTTACCTTGCGAAAGTTTCTGTCAGTTTTTATCACACCACCATGCCGGTCACATTGTGCGAGGTCAGGTTTTACAGTGGACCAGTTTCCAGAAGTGTATTTTTAAATTAATTTCGAACTGCCCTTTTTCATTTTTTCTTTACAAAATTGTATTTGTAAGGGTCCCCTGTACATCCAGAATTTTTTTTTGGATAAGTTCTGAATCACCCTGTATATTGTTTTTAAGGAGGTCAGTGGTTTACCGAAGAAGTGAAAGATGATAAGGACAACAGGAGTAAGTGGGGTAAGGGAAAAAAGCGATGAATGAATATTTATAGTAATTGTACAGTTATTAAATTTAGTAACATTTATAAAATCTGGATAATTATTGCCCTCGCGTTTATTAATTGTCACATTTTTCTCATAATGATTTGACCGCTCCATTTCAGTCACCGGAGGCTCAATATCATCTGACTGATCCATTAAAACAGCATGATGCGACGTACTACTAGACCCTGGAGAAGTGTCATTGTAAATAATCCTGTTGGCTATTTCATTTTTGTTGGCAACATAACTTCCTGCAATTGTGGCTGATTTCCACCCACCATGTCTCTTGATTGCTAATACATGAACTCCTGTATGTAGCCAGTAACGTTGCCGATGTCCTTCGGAATGAATGGCCTGTATATGTTTCAGGATGTTCTAGTTTAAAAAACTGTGCAATCTTATTAGGAATCATGGAAAGGGTATTCTTGCCGACTGGTTGGTTGTAACATCTACCTGCTTGATAGCGTATAAAAAAGCGTGAAATTTCAGTTTTAATTTCAAATCTAATCTTGATATATTTCTTGAGAATTTCAGAAACACCAGTATTTTTGTTCCGGCACCATTCTTTGAAATTCCTATATGCTCGTCCGTAGCGCACTTTCGACTTCTCGGGAAATAAAAATTCGCAGGCAGCATTTGCTGCACTTTCTATTTGAAAATCACTCATTTAGAAATAATAATTTAAAACCAGCAAAATTGCAACTTTTATGTAGCTTTGTTTATAAACGCCTTAGAAACGACAACATCCAAACAACCAAGGCGACTTTGCTAGATTTCGAATAATGTCAAAATGAATTGATTAAGAAATGTCAAAATATAAAACCTAATCGTTAAGTATAATTTACCAGTCTCGGACTCTATTACCTCCTTTATGGTGTAAATAACTATTATATATAATTTTGTTGGAAATTACTGATTTCAGTTACAAGGAGACGACCTATAAAAATCAAGCCTCTAAACCTTTATCAGGTGTTAGAACAAGATAATAATATTTAGATAGGTATAGGTACCATTTTCAATGTTTTTCAGTTGCATAATATATTTACAATTTTTAGAACTAAGTACTTACCACAACTTTCTGAATACGATACAAAAAATTGTTAAAATAAAACCAGTTTTTATGATACTTGGTACTTCTTAACTTCTTAATACATTTTGTCATGATATAGTGCGAAGTGATTTACTATCATTTTTATTTTTCTCGAATGATTTTTGAATCGCAAAAATATTTCCAGTTATTTCCAATTCGAAAATTTTATCTACGCAAATTACGATGATCGGACAAAAATGTAGTTCGTGTGGTACATAGTTACGACCTTCTAGACTAAATAATTATAATTAAAGGATTATGATCTGATAACAACAATAAAATTTGATGACTCTACCGTTAGATAAATCTATCATATTAAAACGTGGGCACTGTAATCTTTCCAGCACTTGTAGCGATACATATGTGTGTGATAACTGATGTCAGCTAGTGAACAAATTGGTTCGGTGAAAGGTGATTAATAAACTATATTGCTTTTTGAGCAAAAAATTGGGCCTCAAAATAGGTATGTTCATAATATTTTTGTAATAAAAAATAAGTTCAGCAATGCATACTTTAGGCCAAAAATTATTCAGTGACACCTTTTAAAGGTTAAAAATTCACTTCTATGTACATACCTACCTTAGGCAGTATAATAGTAAATTAAAATATAATTTTCTCATTACATTTCAATTATTTCAGAGAAAAAAATTAAAAACAGTCCATATACAAGTATGCAGACTGCTTCATAAAATTAATTTGTGCCACTGAAAATACATGAAAAGAACGTGTTATAATAAACAAAAGTGAAACAAAAATTCGCTGACCTATGGAGAAACCTAGCTAAATATACTAAAACTCAACCCTACAAGAGCATATCAGTTCAAAATACTAATACAACAAAAGAACATCGCCAAAAGTGCGAAAACATAGTTAATTTAAGTACAAGTAAACGAAATATCTAAAGATTTATATTGATTACCTATCAAGTTTTTATTGATATCCACAAGTATAAACTCTCAACTGTCCACTTAATAACTTCTTTTAAAGAGAGAACTTCGATGATACGGCATTGTATACATATTTTTAAATCCGATATTCATCGAATGATTCAAATTTTATGGACGAGATTGTCAAGATGATAGCATGTGCCATTTTCCTGTTGCACCACTTGTCAACATCATGAAATTAGACCTTTTCGAATTCTGTTTATTTTTTCTTTAAGTCATAAACATAGACACAACATTTAAAATGGGAAACAAGGGACTCACGTAACATAATTTTAAATTTATTATTAAGTAAATGGCCTTAACTACAAATTAACCTAAGAAAGGTGTAAGTTGTAAGATTTTTGGAGTAATGTTTACATATGCTCATTGAACCACAAGGCATGATCAGTAATAGGTATTGGAATACCATTAAATATAATATTAAAATTGAGTCTTACACTTATAACCTTTTTCTTGGTACCAAGGAAAACACATTTTACATTAATTAGAATTTAAACTTAAATTATGTACTTTGAAAATTGTTTAACAGTTTGTAGCTCAGCACTGACAATATGGCATGCTCGATTATAGATAAAAAGAAATAATAACTTAATCTGATGTGATGGTCCATCTTCATAATAAGAACTACTAAAATAGTAACTAGTCTATAGTCTGTTTGGAAATGAAAGAGAGTAATNTTATAATTTATTACAGTGTTATAATTTATTACAATATGTATTTTACTTATCCTATACAAATTGCTTTAGAAAAGATTCTATACATATTCAAATGTTTGTTTGATCTATTTTAACTGCGAGAATTTCAATATTTGTTATTCAGAGAATTTTGTCAAAGGCATACAAAGTTTAATATTGTGAGCCTATTTAATTTTTGCAATTTAACAAAATTTTATTGATTTTTGCAGGAACCTTCTTCAGTGGACTATTTTGTCTGTGCATCGGCAAACCAAGATTTTCTCAACGAGACGGGGCAAAACAGAGATTTGGATCGTTTATAATAAATACATTTATAGGATTCGGACAATTCTTCACGGTGCTCTTCTGTCTTGTCGGTTGGGGTTGGTCCATATGGTGGGGTGTCATCATGGTAAAAACTGCCAGTAAGTATTGCGTCTTCTACCTTCTTAATAGTTTGTCGGCATGCAATTATTTATAGTTCTCGACAAAAATTTGCATCTATAGTCTGTCTTGAAATGGTATGGAATAGTAAAAAATTAAATTGTACAGGGCGTCTCTTAATTCGACTGCCAAACTTGTGTTACTTGTTTAAAATTAATACAAAATGTCCAAGGGTCAATTCTTATGAAGATGTAGTGGCTTGAAGATCTCCTTTTGACCAGTTTTTTCTTAAATTTCCCCTAAAGCAGTTGAAATATCAGCACTAACTTTGATATACATTTTTAATAATTGATAGTTTCGTTTATATAGAATTATATACAAATGAATTGAGTGGAACCGTTTTTTTGATAAAAAATTTAAATTCTTTTGCCTCTTGGAAAATTCAATTTTAAGGCATGAAATGGTGATGAAATGAATTTTTTCAATAAATCTTGACTGGTAATAAGCGTTATCTATTACAAGTGTTATCCATTACCAGCGTGCCTATTACAAGCGTTGTCCATTACAAGGGTTATCCATTACAAACGTTAATCGTTACGTTCCGTTATCTATTACAAGCGTTATTCATTACAAGAGTTACAAGAGTTGTCCATTACAAGAGTTCTCCATTACAAGCGTTATCTATTACGTTTCGTTGTCCATTACAAGCGTTGCCCATTACAAGTGTGATCCATTATAACCGTTGTCCATTACAAGCGTTGTCCATTGCTAGGGTTATTTATTACAAACGTTATTCGTTACATTCCGTTATCCATTACAAGGTTATCCATTACGTTCAGTTATCCATTACAAGCTTTATCCATTACAAGCGTTGTCCATTACAAGCATTATCCATTACAAGCGTTATTCGTTAGTGGTAATAAATGTTATCCATTACAAGAGTTATCCATTAGAAAATCCAGTGTCATCCATTACAAGATCCGACAGATTTATCATTTTCTCTATAAAGCCATTACCGACATGGCAGAATGCTTGTCAAGAACATTTTCATAGTCTTTGGCCTACCCGAAGATAATTTTGGGACACTTACAGACACTTTCTCTTCTATATTTTAAAGAGTGTGGATCATTCGTCTTATAAATCAATTGTTAAGATGTCTGCAGAGAAATAAATCGAGAGGATTTAAGTCTGTGGATCGTAGATGCTTTATAGAAGTTTTATAGAAGACCCCTCTACATTTTCCTTAAAACCTTAAACTGCTCTTATATCTCACCAGTGATACAACAATACCTCAAGTTTTTCCAAATGTTATTTATATCCCTTTAAATAAATCTGCACTTAAAAAAATGAAATAAATGTATAGAGATTACCATAACTTTCTTTATATTTCTTTATATTACACATTTGAAAACAGACTATAATTTGCAATACGCATTATATATGAACTTAAATTTTAATGCCTTTGTTAGAAAAATACAAGAAACTGAAACTTCTGGAAACAATGGAGGAAGAAAATTCCCGACCGACGCCCGCTGTCAACCAAAATCACCACTCGAGGGACCCCGTCAGGAACGCATAAATGTTTCCACGTCATTCTAGGTACTCTTAAAAGGTTTTTCTATTAAATTTTTATACGAGCTTTAAGTCACAATATTAATAAGTAAACCGTGTAAAAAAATTGTTATGGAAGTCATTTTTGCAGGTCGAAAATGATACTTGTATTAAATGTAGATAAAACTACAACGCAATTTTAATATGTGACACTATTTTTTCTAATGGAATTTGTAGATTTTTGTAGAGACGAAAAGTTGTTATATTTTGTATAAAGTGTATATAAAATGTTACATTATGTAATTTTAATAAACTAAATCAATTTTAATTATACATTTTTTGTTAGCTTCATTTAACATTTATAAAAGGTATGTCAAAAAAGGCACAAACACAGGGATTGAAGAGGTTTAAAGAAATTTAAAATTAATAACACGGATTTGAGAATAATAATTTGATTTTTTAACTGTAGATATAGTTTATTATAGTGTGGTTATCACAAATAGCAAATCATGATCAAAATGTGATTACTAATGAAATAAAATTTTACTGTTTTAAAGAGACGGAGACAATATTTAATTCTACATTTCTAAAACGTTTTACTTTACTAGTTAATATTATATTTTGATTTATTAGATAGTTGAAAAATATAAACGTGGAAAACAAACATTGGCAGTAAATTATTAAGGAATTATTGTCACTATCTCTCCCTTAATACTGTTTTAAATAGGATGACATATTTATCATTAATAGTTATATTATCTATTCGTATATAGTCGTATTTATTTATTAACAATTACTAAACTGATACTTTACCAAATAATAGCTTATTTTATATTAATAGTAATAATATTTGCTTCATTAATTAAAATTAATGTCTGTACTTAATACCTATATTTTTACCTACATACATTAATAATTTTACAGTTTTTAGCTTAATCATCTTGATGTAATTTTTTTCTGCAAATATTAAGTTTTTATTGCAGTATTAACAATTACTACGTCGAATAGCTTATCAGTAAAAAATAACTTGAAAAGTAATGTTGTTTGAAAGGTTTCAAAAATAAAATTGTTGAATATTCTCAGTATATTTGAAAACATTTTCAGAACAGAAATTAAAGGATATGGAGAACTAATAATTTATTATAGTTTTTTTCACATTACTATTTAACGATTATAAACAACCATCTGAATAAATTTTATTTTAGTTATTAAACAAACAGTTTTGACTACCTTTTATAAATAAGTATCATTTGAGTCGTATAAAACAAATTAAAACCATATCTTTGTTTTGTTTTTCTTATTATGAAGTAAGTCTGAGTTAGATGGTTCAACAGTATTTTTCATCTATTTTCCAGTATTTATTCATAAAAAAAGTAAATGCCTTATTCGATGAAAATACAAATCAGTAGTTTTCTGTAGATATGTCGATAAGAATTAAGACGAATTATTGAATAATTTTTTTTAATACAAATCTTTTAAAAGTATTTCCAATTTCCTTAAATAAACGATTCATTCGCTATTCGAAAGTAAAGCAAAAAACGAATGGCATAAATTAAGTTATGATTTCTCACAAAACCGCCAAATTTCTCGAATTGGTGGTATTTACTGTTACTTGTTTTAAGTAGTATCTCACAGTTTTGATCGTCTAACTTCGAAATTACTTACTTAGGTACCTATAATTTAGTTTTGGTGTTTGCGTTTCTACATGTAAGTATTGTATATGCCTACTATCAAGAATGAAGATATGTTTAATGTACACAGAGCTAGGATATACCCAATTTTACAGAAGATGCCTTAAAACGATACTTCTTAGGTGTAAGTAGATTATAGCTGGAAAAATGTTACTTTACTTTTAACAATTCTTTAGTTAATTTGTGGGTATATAGTTTTGTACTAGCTCTGCATTGAATATATTTTCATAACTTAGGAAAGTACTAACCCATGTTAAATATATATTTTGATTACACATTTTAAATAAATTTATTCTAAACTTAAAACATTTGTGTTATATTTTCATGTTACTCAAAATAGACCTTTGATGGAAGCAGTGAGGGTTTTCGTCATGCTTTTTTTTTAATTCAAAAGTGTAGTAAAAACTATTTTTTCTATATTTCAGTTATAAATATCACGTTAATGACTTTCTAACTGGTTTGTTAATCGGGGATTTTTTTCTCGCGAATTTTTGTAAAATTTAGAAGTATATTTTCAAAAATGTACTGTCTAGATAAACAGTAAGTATTAGTGTATCCAAAATCTCCACTTTTGTGTTTTCATCCGAGTATCGGGTATCAAGTGTTATTACATGTTTATTATCTAAACTGGCGGTGTTATTAGCGGGCATTTCATTTAGTAGATAAGACATAGATTGATTTATGAAGATGTTGCGAAAAATATCACACCACTAGTAAATATACCCTCTACATGTTCAACTGTAAATTATATGAATTAAGGTGGAATATGAATCAATGCACTTTAAAACGTGTTTAATTAGTCGAACAGACAATATTATCTTTAGCGTGATTCAGAAACAGAAGTACAGAAATCAGTAAAAATATGAGAAGATATTTTTCATATAGGACGTTTAGCTTTGTCGTCAAAGATCTAAGTTATTTCCCAAGAGTTCTTCAAAATTTGAATAATACGTTTGCAATATAACGATCGGTCTTTATGAAAATTGCATCTACATATTACACTGTTTTAGTGAGGGTACCTCTCTGCCCCTGAAGATAGATATTGGTATATCTAAAAGTCAGGAATTATTGTGTGTGATGTTGCACAAAGATGCAATACCGAGAGCAATCTCTTGCGTTAGCTGCGATAATGTCAGTAACGATAAATTGTAATGATTAATCGGTGCGGTAAGAAGTCGAATTATTCTATCCACACGCCACAAGTATCTATGTATGCAAACCAAACAATTTTCGTTACCTACAATTTTTAAACAACAATATACTTAATATGCAAAATACAGATTTTCATTTCACATTACTGAAATATCAGTTTTTACTTTAGAGAAAACTTAAGCTTCAACGTTGTTCTTCCACAGACAAAGTAGCTTATGCCAAATGTAGCACACTATGAAAACAAATGTGTTATCCCAGTAATCTCATCATTTTCATCATCATTTACTGTTATACCTAACTGATGGTTGAATTTTGTTATAGTTCACTGTGATTTAAAAAATTATAATTTTGAATAAAAATGGTGTTTTCAAATATTGAAAAGTGTAATGTGTTTGTCTTGTACTATCAATGCAATTATTTCAATTCTATTCAAGCACTTGCAGAATGTAGAAAACCTTCGTTGATAGAAGGACAGGGCAATAAAATCAGCTGTGGTTAATAAAGTAGGAAATGTTAACAGAAACTTAAATTAATATAAATAGGAAAAATGAGCAAAACAAAAGAAAGATAAAGTTCTAATTGTTATTTGTAGAAGTCAATTTTCAGTCCTGAATATTTGTTTTACATTTTTAACCTAAAATTAAGTTCTTAAATAACTCGATGTACAATTATTTTTTAACTAAAGTTGTTGGCTATATTTTTGTTTTCTTGGCTATTTGATTGTAATTTACACAAACTGTTATAGTACCGTCTTTATATTTTTGGGAGTAAAGTTCAGAGTTTACTTTTGTAAATATAAACCTATTTATTATGCTTTTTTAAATATCATAGTATAATTTAAAAATGTCAAGTCTTGAAAATCGAATACCTACATACTTGACATGGCTAATACTTGAAATATACTTGATTTGATTATCAGTCATCAAATAGCAATATGTAGGTACTATAAATTACCCAAACAAACTACTGTATAATCTAAATAAAATTATTAATAAGATACAAAAACTTATAAACAACAAAATAATACTCTCTAGTGCCATGTTACGCAATCTTACGAAGTGTTAGTAAAAAGTGATTATTATCTCTATGAAATATTGTAAAATCGAGATTAATTCCTTATTCCTTTTTATTTTTATCAATGTTTGTAATACAGCTGCCGGAATAATATTTTATAATAAGAATGTGAATATTTCTAGTGCTGTATACAGTAATCACTTTTATGAAACTTGTAAAACTTATATTTCCATTGCGTCAAAACACCATTTTGAATATCTTAAAATAGTATTAAAGTATTTTGTAATAATCGAAATATAAAGTTCAATACTTTGCGAAAAACTTACAAGTTACGGAAATATGTGAGATTAATTCACTAAAATAGAGTGTAGACCAAGGGTCGGCAACTAGCGGACCGCGGTCCAGGTCCGGACCGCGGAAGGTAAAATACTGGACCGCCAAAAATTTTTTTGAAAGTATAAATTACTCTAATAAATTATTTAAAAAATGTTTTTTTTTACGTTCGAGTGCCAACCTTATCATTTTTTCTAGTATTTTACAATTGTGTGAGTGTTTTGAGTTCTTAATGGTTAGTAAGCAGATTAAATTTGAGTTCAAATGAATATTTGTAAGAAATATGAATTTTTTTCTGGACCTCGTTAAAAATTTTTAAAAGTATCCGGGCTCCATCTAAAATTACTTGCCGACCCCTGGTGTAGACTGTTAAAATTAAGGATAACGGTAATTTATAAAGTGGATATCTTTTGTTGTTCCTGTTTTTTGTCTTGTATTAAGTACTTTTTACACGCTGCTATTTTTGTCAAAAGTTGCAATATTCCTGCTGCAGGATTATTTGTTTCAACAGTATTCATGTCTGTGAAAGGTGTAAAGTTAAGCGTGTATATTTCTCTTGCCTAAAATAATAAAAAAAAGTTAAATCCCGTTTTTAGTGAAAATTTTTAAAGTTATCTGTTTATGACTGCAATTTATTGCTTCTTTGTTGTATTGTACGCTTAAGATGACAATTCAAAACGAAATAGGCGATAATCTAAACTGCATTGGTATAGATTATCGTCTATGACGCGCTAAAAGATAACCTGAATCTTTTAAAAAAAAATGTGCAAAGTGGAATTATTTTCGATAAGAAACCCAGGTTTTTTTCCAAAGTTCGGAATAACACATTTTTATTCATTCTATCACTACCAAATTCATAGTTAGATTTACATTTTTTCCTTTATTTGTTGACATATGAAAGAAGTTAATGAAAAATAGTTTTTCCTAAATAAACATCTCCCACTGAAAAATGCAGACAAATAAATAAATACAGAAAATACATCACTACATACCGCTCACTTCAAGAAGTTATTGACGTTTCGAAAATTATTCTGTTTTCATTTTCAAAACTGAGAAAGATGTTTCGTTTTAAACTATTTTTGACAGTTGAAATTTGTTTTATTTTTCATTTATTTCATTTATTTATTTTTATTTATTTTTTATTTTATTACTTTAAATTTATTTTATTCAAATTTGTTTTGTAATGACATAGCTGGATATGATATTTATTCTAAATTGTACTTCTTTTAGTAGTTATAGCCATCCAGGATTCAAGTTCAGGAGTACACACTTCTGAGAATTTAACAAAATAATTGATTCTTAATTTTCCTTCAAAGGTATTATTTTCATTCTTTAAAATTTCAGCTGGATCTCATTAAATTGTGTGTGTTTTCCTAAGAACGATAGCAATTTTTTTTTATTTAATGTTTGTACTCCTCTATTCTAATATTTACAGGTTAAGAGGCCTCTCCAATGATACATCTTTGATAAAAAATTGAAAGGTCTCCCATTAAGAGATTTCATTTTAAGTTGCATACCATTTCTTACTTGTGACAGATGGAGTTGTCATATTTGATAGCAATTAGTTATAAACAACGCGATTGATAAAGATATTCCTTTGAACAACGTCTGGGGAGATAGCTCGAAAAATCCGTACCAGGTTTGGTCGCAGAAATACGTCTTCTCGCACACCAATTGTGAATTTAATGGATAAATTTGAACGTACAGATTGCTGATGTTAAGAACCCAATTCGAGCTCGGTCAGTCAGATCAAACGAAAACACTACTGTCGTTTTTTCAGATGCAAAATGATTATTGCATATTCCTCAGTAGGAAAACCCAAATGACAAAATAATCTTTTATTTGAATTTTCACTTAAATGTCAATCGCAGTCCTTATACAAACTCCTTCTTTTAAAAATGCAGCAGTCATGCTTTCCACAGATACAACACATAAAATATATGAAATATGAAACGTTGCTATAAAAATTGGCTGCGAATATATTTGTCAAAACCATTAGAAGACGGCTGTAAATTCCAGATCCAGTTAAAACGTCAACTGGAGTTGAGAGTTGTCGCCGAAAATTCATCACAATAGATGCAATTCATAGCTTGAACCGCCAGTCATCGCGATAAAACATTTACTGCCCACATAGTTTCAAAATGATAAGATAAAATCTTATCACTTTCAATAGCTCATCTGGTTGTAATAATTAATGCTAACTTGTATTCGGTCATTATATCTGCAGACATGCGATAGATTTTTATCTTATAATCTGTATTATTAGGTAAATTATAATCGGATATTTTTCTCGTAAATAAACAATTTAAAGACAGGTCGGATTACCCGTCGCCAAATTTTCTGCAACAAGAAGCAACTTGTTCAGATTAATTTTCGGAAAAAGTTCTAAGACAACTTATGTTTTTAGAGATGAGCAGGGGTCTGAACTACCTGTGACGCACAGCACGTTACATAGGTTAGATAAACAGAAATTTAATATTGTGAAATGTTAAAAAAAATTATTGTTTTTTCGTGTAGCGCGTGGTATGCTGTTTTTTTTCTTTGGCATCGCTTGACCTCACAAATGGCGCAAAATTGAAATCGTATGAATTTTGGGACACCCGATTTTCAATATTGATTGGAAGGTGTAAGTTTACTCTTACTGAAAATTGTATTTACTAAAAATTCTGTCGGATGAACAATACCAAACATGTATGTGTGCAAAAGATATCTAGAGAAAATTCCTAACTCATGATATTGCAGGAAATAACTTCTCTACAGCTGGCATGCTGTTTGACAAGTAGCTGGTATTTAATAATTATCTAAAATATAAATTTAAAATTATATATTTTATAGCGGTAGTTTTTACCTGTTATCTGTGGTGTTTACATCTTTTTAGTAGTTAGTGTCAAAAATGGTCTGCGTGTATAGCAACTCAGAGTTGATGGATATCGTTTTAATTTATGGTGAAGCAAGACAACATTTGTATTATGGTGAAGCATTTGTGTTATGGTGAAGCAAGACATCATTTGTGTTAGTTCGTAGAAAGTGAGTAAGACGGACCCAAATGTGTTTACACGTGAGTGGATAAAATTTTGAACAATTGCTGTTGCAGCAT
>NW_019416286.1:193378-208832 GCF_000390285.2 Anoplophora glabripennis
AAATGTGGGAACTCGATAATTTAATTGACGTTACTGTGGAACCTATCGTTATCAATCTAGGAGACGAAGATAATTCATCAGAATATTCAGAGGATGAATTTTAATATACCTACTTTTTTATTTTCTTTATTGTACATTTATACAACACTACATTTACTCACCATAATTTGAATTTTCAAAATACATATATTTTTGTGTGGAATAAAAGTCTATTCATTAAATTTAAATAAATATTTTGATAATAATATTGAATAATTTTATTTGAATTACTAAAAACCCTCTTAACCCGGTTATGATGCTTAAAGTAGCCTCATGTTTTGAAATGCTGTTTTTATATTGTTTACTTATAAGAGAAATGGACCGAGAAATTGAAGCGGCATAGACAAAGACGGATTGTCGGGGATTAAATTTTAGCTACCTGCTACAATTTAGTACAACCCGGTCACACAAAGTTTTTTTAAAAGTACACCTCATCTATACGGATAATACATAATATAAAAATATTGAATATAAGCACCAGTACTACATTTATTTACGATTTGCATACATAATAAGCTTTTATTACTCTCTTTCATTTCTAAACAGATTATAGTGTTTTTCCATTCTTTTCTCGTCGCAGCATAGACAGAGTAATTTTTGTAATGTAACCAATCAGTGTGCATACGAATGCGTTTACATTTTTGTGCCTTATCTCTTTTACGATTAACTTTAAATCCGGAGTCAATCAAGGAGCTTGCGGTTTAGTAACCCTTACTTGCTTTACTGGAGCATGTGTGTCAAATTGAGTTGTTACGACATCATTCAAAAGTAATACCGTTTCATCAGGATTATTTTCATGAGTCTGCTCAAACCAAGAGAGGTTATACAAGCACTTAAAAAATCGTTCAAACTAAAGTGCTCAAAATAGCGGTATGATATAGTTTAGGCGGTATATTACCATCAATAACGGTCAGGTTAAAAAATATCATTCTGTGATCTGGTACACTGTCAACACCAATGGATCCAACACT
Source organism: Anoplophora glabripennis (assembly GCF_000390285.2). Lineage (NCBI taxonomy): Eukaryota > Metazoa > Arthropoda > Insecta > Coleoptera > Cerambycidae > Anoplophora > Anoplophora glabripennis. The sequence continues at coordinate 194,389 of NW_019416286.1, forward strand.
TTCAATGATGTTATAGTATTAATAATAAACACAGGATCTATTAACATACTGGGGATACTAATAATTCTTGTGGGCTCAATCATTTAAGAAGCAGGACTCGAACGGATTTTGAACATTGAACAAATGTACGTAGCAAATGGAAATGCAAAAACAAAGAATAAATTATTGAAAAACAGTAAAATTCCAATTTTAAAATTTTTACTTTGATTATGTCGATATTATTTATTTTACATCCCTTTATAGAGGTAGAAGATAATAATAATACCAATAGATATATGTTCCCTCCAATAAAGCTATTAAGCATCAGCCCATAATAAAATTTATAAAACTTGATCAGGATCAGATTCACATCTCCACATCTGAAATAGGAACAAACATATATTATCGTCCGAACATATTTTTCTCTATTTTTATCGACCTGATGTTAATCTAAATACTTTAGATTGTACTTGACAATGTAGAGAGGTAATTTCGTTTTATTTTACAATATTATGTTCGCCTTATCAAGCCGTCAGTTTGTATTCCTTCACGTTTCGAGACACATCGCTCTATTGTTCAAAAGGAACCGATGAAACCCTTTTAAGGTCAGTGGACAATTTAGATAAAATCATTGTTAATGACAATATGGTAACAAAATACGATTATGTAAAAAGATTTATCTTCGGATTTGTGACTGTTATCTTTACCTGATGATAACAATGGTTTGCTACGTATTTTAGATAATACCTATTATATCTGATTATGTATGTTATTAAATATAAAATACTTGGTACTCTCACTGAATATTTTTTATTTATGTCGTTTATAGACACGCATTAATAATAACTCAAAAAAAATAAATGTGGTGATCATAACTTAGGTAGGTACCTAGTTTTGAATGTTTCTTTTCACACAGTGTAATAGGAATGAAATTTATACAAACGTACCTAAATGGTAGCAATGTTACAGATGGTAAATCGGTATAAAATGATTATTTAAAATTGTCTCTATGACTAATTTACAGATTTATTCCATTACAAATTAATTTTTCAAGTATTAATTAAACTAATTGACTCAATATTTGACTTTAATTGTATGAGTTGTGAATTCTTAACTGATTGTCATATACAGGATGTAAGAAGTTTGACTGCAAAAAGTTGAATATGATATTATCGATAATCAGGATCTAATTGTAGGAATATTTCTCTAAGGGTAACGCATAAATACATTAAGTCAACCATCGTTAGTAACTTGCCTAATAAATACTACCGTTTTCTTTATACCTTGATTCAAATAAATAGTTTTAAAATAATGGTTATTCATTCAACTACTAACTTCATTGGGATAATAAATATTATTTTTTCATTTCTAGGCCACCATGGGCAGAAATAAATACGATTTAAGTGATGCGGGGGATGAAAAAAAGGGTCCGTTGGATGTGTAAGTAAAAACAAATATTGAATTATCTCTATGCGGTGGATATATCAATCGAAAATCAAAATTGTGCATAATTGGTAACAGTAGCTGAATTTTTGAAGCTTTACGCCAAAAAATCTGTCTCCTCGGAAAGTCGTATTAAAAAACTTATATTTAAGATTTATAGATATTTAATCTGTTAATTACAGTTATGTTTATAGACGTAATTTTGAAAAGAAGTGATTTCTATTAACTGAAAACTATTGTAGGGAATTTGTACCCAAGGAAGAAAAAAAGGAGTACTCTTTTATTCAACTGGTAAGTCAAATTTACTTTCTACTCAGCTTGTATCAATCTGAAGGAAATTTGATGAGTCTAATGGAATATTACGTGAATTTTTCATAGTTATTTTTGGTGGATAACAACAGTTTAGGTTAATATTTGGCATTCAGCATTGAAAAAAGTCTGATTTCCTTTAATCTTGACACCAACATGTAAACTTTATATTCTATTTCAGTACAGATATGCAACAGGGTTTGACAAATTTTTGCTAGTTATGGGGTTACTCAGTGCAGTGGTAACCGGAGTAATCCAGCCGTTAAATATGATTCTGTTTGGTACTTTGACGGGAGACATCATAGATTATGCAATCGCTATCAACACTCCAGGAATTTCGGATGACGACTTTGCAGCAGCAACCGAAGTTTTTATAGAAGCTATCCGATATTTCGCAGTCATGAACTCTCTGATTGGAGTGGGCATGTTCGTTTTTAGTTATATATCAACTGAATTCTTTAACTACTCAGCTTTAAGACAGGTAATTAGTTAACATTTCGATTCCTATATAGGGTGATCCACTTAAGATTAAGGACTCTTCAGCAGCTCTACAGTAGTATCAATAATACAAAAATTTTGCAACAAATCAATTTCTTTACATTTGAACTTATGTTGGTGTTATCATACAGGCTGTCTACCATTCATTTTTAAGTGGAGTATCCTATGAAATATATTATTGCATTATTTAATTTCTCGTTGAAGAGAATACTTTACAAGAATACTTTATTGCCACAAATTGATTGTACATTTTAAAAACATTTAAAATTATTTAAAAAACCGATGGCGTACGATTTTTTTCAAAAAAAGGTCCTCTACTCCCCTAATAACTACGCCACTGGAGTGTATTTTGGGATTTGGGATTATCTATGAAAAAATAATCCCTATTAAAAAAATGTCATCCCCCAAATTTTATCACTAAATATTTTTTGCCAGTCCTATCAAAAATTTTTATAGGGCAAAAGTTGAGCAGTAGAATACGCCATTAAAGTAAGGTAAAACTTATCATTAACACCCTGTATAAAGCTTAATACAAATAAATCGTAAATTTAATTTAATTTCGATTTTATTAAGGTTTGTTGGTTGTCTACCTTGCAAAATATTCTCGTTTTTTCATATTATTTGTTGTTATACCTTGTTGAAAAATGTATGCCAATAAATAATGAAATTTTTCCCTTTTATGAGGCTCGAAAAATACTTACATTTTTCAATTTCAATTTCCATTTCTAGTTAAATCGTATGACCTTTTTCAGATGTATTTGATAATATCAAGAGTGACATTATTTGATTAGATAAGTCTGTCCTAAATTAGTAGTTTGTTTACTTTTGAATTTTAGGCATTTCGGCCATCAAAAATAAATAATTTTAGTCTTGGACTAATTCCAATTGTTGCCATTTTCAACAATTTTCAAATACAACATAATATAGGATGTGGTTATCTAAAAATATTCAAATTAATTTCCATTTTCTTTAAACATACTTCAGAATACTTCAATAGTAATTTTTTTATTACTTTTCTTTGCAGATATATAAGATCCGGTCCGTATATTTAAGCAAGGTATTAAATCAAGATGTTCCGTGGTATGATCTTCACCAAACAGGGGATTTTGCAAGCAGAATGTCAGAGTAAGTAGATAAAGAAATTATTTTAATTAACCCTCAATACCGCCAAACTGGCAGAGAGCGACCTGCTATTTCATAGGTACTATAAAAGCAAGACTTGCGTTGATACTAGATTAAATAATTTTTAGACTGATAATATTGCGGGAAACAACTGCTCTTCTGACTAATGCTTTGCCCCGATAGGATTGTTATTATTATTACATCTCACCTATACTTATTACATGTCTAGGCACCAAAGACAGCTGGATCACTCGTCAGTTGTCTCACCTATGACATATTGACGACAACTAATGAGTTCCAAACCGGTATATATCTGGTGGATTCAACTGACGAATGGTCCTAGTTGTTTACTAGATATTGCGGATATAATTCAATGCTAGTCGGGGCATCAGTCCAAAAAAATTGTTTCCGCAATATTGGCGGATACATTTTATGATTCACAATCAGACACAATTAACCGTTTTATCAATAACTTCGACCATTTCTATTTTAAAGAAAAAACACGTGTTTGTTTTTATCTGATTATTTTTATTATCAACGTCAACGTTATTAATAACAATAATATATGTTATCCGCTTGATAATCATATTGTCACCATTTGAGTTGATGCAAGGGATGGTAATTGAAAAATCGTTATTAAACGGATTTAGACATATATATTTAGAAATGGGAATCAACTTAAGGTGACCATATCCCTGGCCGAGAAATAGTGAAATTTCTGGCGTTTTTAGGTACTGAAATCTTGAAAGTAAAACTTGTAGAACAAAAGTAAGCACAAAAATAAAATCCATGATGTCTTGTTTATTCATTGTTACCAAATTTATCCAAATAAAATAATAACTAAAAAAGCGTTTGCTGTTATCCTAACCCCACATTTTAAGAATTAATTTCACGTACTTATAAATAAAAGTAAACTATTTTATATGTAGGACTAAGCAAGTAAATGTTATAAGAATATTTACATGTGGAGTTATAGTATATAAAAAAGTTAGTATTTTCGTAGATTTCAGTACCTAAAACCTTGATGGTTTGATCGTTTTTTGCACCTTTTTTACGGCGGCGTCTTTGAAAATACTCAGGTGGCATGACATAACATTCCTATTATTTGATAAACTTTAGATTATTCAGTTATTAAATGTTTGAAATTATTTGTCTTTCCGGAAAACACTCTATACCCGACTATATTTAATTACAAATTAAATTAACTGAGCTTTATTGTTTCTTCAAACAAATTTGAATTAAAGAAAACCAACAAGGAAAAAGTTAAAACGATTTACACTACTTGGCCAAATTATTGAAAATGTGTAACAACAATAACAACATACTGTGTGGAACTTTAAAGAAGTCCGCTCTGTATAAAATGAAATCAAAAACATTGGATAAGGGTGGTATGGATTCACACTCCAATCTATATTCACCTGTACTAGGAAATTATAACAAATCTATACCTAAATCGACGCAATTAGCGACCGTACTAATATTGTATTGCTCAACGGTCTAATAAAAAAGCCAAGAAAAAGAACTATGCGGACGTGAAAAACTTAAGCAAGGTTTAACTTAGAACTAATATATTATGAATGAATGAATGAATGAATTCATTATTTTAAGTAGATGTACGGAAACGAATGTACGAAAATGACAAGCAATTGCAAAATGAAAAGAAATCAAAATATCCAATTAGGCAATTCGAGTCGAGAACCTTGTTATGATTAAAAAAAGAAACAGTCGTGAAAACTAATTCTGAAAGTATCTTATGCTCGAAAGGACGAAAAAAAGGTACGAATTTTAGCGGATTGTATGTGTATGAAGAAAAAATTGATTATATAACGAAAAGAGGTTGCAAAACGACTTACCGATGCTGATTTGTTGGTGCAAAGGACGATGGTAAAGAGTTGGCAGCATTGTCTTCTTTCTTGTAAGTTTGAACGAAAATCACTTCGCGATCAATCAATCCGCGTGTGCACGCTACCGAATTTGTTTTCGTATTGCCGCTTGCCACCTTTTTTCGCGTAGAAAAAATATTTGATACAAAAACTAGGTATTATAAAAAGCGAGAAAACAAAATTGCCGACTCAATAGAATAATTACCTGAATATTTTATATTAATTAAACGACAAATACTTAATATATACTATATCGTTTATATGCGCAATTTTTTGCCCAGTATTTTAGAAGATCTAAGCAAGTTAGAAACATTATCTCTCCACTGTACCAATTATAAAAGTTTTCTTCAAGGTATAAGACAACTGACAATACATTCAAAATAAGAAAAAAGGCATAATTTTACCTCGTATATTTATCATTACGTTTTACGAATTGTGCACGCCATTAATCACAATTATTGAGTATCTTTGCAAATTTGCTGGACGAAACAGGAAAGGTACATTTTCTGATGTTTGCATGTTCTCCGTGATCTTTCAATATAAAAAATTAAAGGAAGTTGCTCTAGTTTAGTGTTACTTGGTCACTTCTACTTGTTATAACAATGTCTCACTAAAAGTAGCCTTAAATGAAATATTTTATATGTGCATAACAAAATGTCTCTTACTATTTCAGGGACATTTTCAAGTTTGAGGATGGCATAGGCGAAAAAATTCCAATGTTCCTGACCTTCCAAGTTGTGTTCATAACGTCATTAATTATAGCTTTTGTTAAGGGATGGGAGTTGGCCCTTATTTGCTTGACTTCCTTGCCAGCATCACTTATAGCTATAGGGGTCATTGCGCTGGTAAGTATTTTTTTTTTAATTTAGACTGATTAAATTTAACGTTGATAAAGTCGAATAGAATAAAGTTTATGGTGAAAATTTTTATTTTCTGTTTGCTGAGTGCCAAATTTAACAGCGTAGTCCTTCCAGATGCAATTGTTTTAGATTTTAATTATTAACCTTGAGATCCTAATTTATACAATCTACGATTATCACTAAGTAAAATTATTTGTTAAAAATTATTTTTAACATGAAGTATATTATTTTGTCTCTTATAAAAATGAATTATACAGATTAGTACTTTATTGTTTTATTTCATATCAATTACGATAATGCTAAATGATATGAAAATAATATGACATGTCTTAAGCTATGAGATATGCGAATTTTTATACCTATACCCATATTTCGGGGTTTTACTTGAATAAATTAGGTACTATTCCAGTTTTATATTTGTTAAATAACTCTTTTGCTGTCGAGAAAGCTAATTCTTCAGGGACCAACTTGGATATTTAATTCAGTTCAATTAAACTAAGATAGTTACAAAATATAGGTGCACCATTCGCTTTAACTAAGAAAGTATTACGATTTCTATTTCAGTTAACTTCTAAATTGGCGAAAAAGGAGTTGGATGCCTATAGTTCCGCGGGTTCGATAGCTGAAGAAGTCCTTTCCTCGATAAGGACAGTGGTTGCATTTGGTGGTCAAAGGAAAGAAATAGAACGATATGACGAGAATTTGGTATTTGCAAAAAATAATAACATAAAAAGATCAATGTTCGCAGCTATAGGATTCGGTTTACTGTGGTTTATAATTTACAGCAGTTACGCTTTAGCCTTTTGGTATGGAGTTAGGCTAGTGTTGAGAGACAGACCTCTAGGAGACGATGCCGTATATACTCCTGGAAATATGGTTACAGTAAGTGTCAAAATTTTTATTAGTTTACTATTTGAATGGTTTAAGTCGTGTGAATTTGTAGTATATTAAGTATGAATGTCAGTAAGTGTTCTTTACTGGTTTGGGATATGTTTAGAAATGTCCGAAATGACCGCAGTGATTATGACGTTTTTGCACGCTCAAATATTAGTCCAGTAACCACGTGAACCATTTTGAACTGTTTTTTTTTTCGATTTTGTATTTTGCCACCTTGTATCTTTGCCGCTGGCGCCGTTATTCAAAGAAAAAAGTAACCTGAAATCAATTTTTGTATATATCTTGTTTCGGGTTAATTTTACAACAAAAATGATTCTGTATTAAATTAAACTACACAATTTTTTCTACATAAATGTGTCTACCTACCGCTCGGACGCAACAGCTGACGACGTCGTCTCTTTTCAATCAGGACAAGCTCAAATTTCTTAATGTGTTGCAAAAATACCATTCACGAAGTTATAAAAGTGTTTAAAGAAAAAGTTGCTGACAAAGAAAATATAGCTAAAGCTGAAGAATCCTTTCTTCTCAGCCTTTACGGCTATAATAAAATGGAATTTATACCTCTGAACACTTATAGACACCAATGTTTCATAAAATCAGCATACAGGAATAAATTTAACATCGTTTCATTGCCTGCTACAGAAGCAGCAGCAAGACAACATTCGTCTCAAACGTATCATCAGGTACAAGCAATGGATTGGTAACGAAAAACCTGCATATCAATGGGGATGGGAGAAAGACAAAAATGGTCTTGTCCCTCTGACTACACTCCAAACCCCTGTTCCAGAAGTTCTTCTTAAACTTATTTCTTGTAAATGCAAGAAAGCATATCGGCGAGCATGTGAATGTAGGAAAGCAGGACTCAACTATGACAATAGATGTGATAACATCAAGCATTGGAAGATAGTGATGACGATGAAGACACTGATACGATCTTAGAACAACTGTGTAATGAAATCAATACAGGAAGTAGAGAAGAAGCTATTGCGCCGGAATAATTGATCGCACCCGACTCTAAGACTTCGTTTTCAATTTTGTCTTAAATAAAAATTAATTGTTAAAATTCTACATTTATACTTACCGTAAAAGTCACTTACGAATGTAACAAATTCAGTAAAAGTGTCTAATTACCTGAGCGTGCAAAAACGATTTTTTATACCTAGATTTTCTTTTTTAATTTGTAATTTTGTCCACTTGACTTGTCAAAAATTATGAATTAGCTCTGAAAATGATTTATCATTCAGTTAACCATATGTATTTGATACAAATTTGAGTCCATAAAAATCTTTGATGGAAAATAAAAATAAAAAAATTTATTCACTTAATTTTGTAGGTATTCATTGTATGTATAACTGACGTAAATATTTACTTTTTAGGTATTTTTCAGCGTAATGACTGGAAGTATGAACTTTGGTGTATCTTCACCTTATATCGAAGCTTTTGGAATATCTAAAGCTGCCGGAAGCAGAATATTTCAGGTTATCGATAACACTCCTGAAATAAACCTTTCTAAAGGCAACGGTGAAAAAATTGACAACTTGAAAGGTAACATCAAACTGAAAAATGTGCATTTCCGTTACCCTTCCAGAAAAGATGTACCGGTAAGTCAAGTATTTAAACATTATATTAAATTTTTCAAAATTTAATTCATAATTTCTTATCGTCTTTGCGAAATACAAGTTTATAATTTTTGGTCCCTCTTTTTAGATTTTACAAGGTTTGGATATTGACATCGATGCTGGAGAAACAGTAGCTCTAGTTGGTACATCAGGTTGTGGAAAATCTACTGTTGTTCAACTAATCCAAAGGTTTTATGACCCTATTGAGGGCGAAGTAAGTTCCACATAATTATAATAATTGAATAACTCTTATTCCATCAATGTTTCCATTATTTTAATCACGCTTATACGCTTACACGCATCTAATTTTAGGTGTTTGTTGACGGCAGAAATATTAAAGATTTAGATCTTACATGGCTCAGGAGTAACATAGGCGTAGTTGGTCAAGAACCAATTTTATTTGGAACTACAATTTTGGAAAATATTCAATTTGGGAATAAGGACGCTACTCCGGAAGACATCAAACTAGCCGCGAAGAAAGCCAACGCACACGAATTTATTAAATCACTGCCAAATGGGTACAACACACTCGTTGGTGAAAGGGGTGCTCAATTGTCTGGAGGTCAGAAACAGCGTATTGCCATTGCTAGAGCTTTAGTGAGAAATCCCGCCATATTGTTATTGGATGAAGCTACCTCAGCTTTAGATAACAACAGTGAAGCAAAAGTCCAAGCTGCACTGGATTCGGTAATTATTACATTTTTCAGTTACTATCTCGTTCAACAATACAAAGACTTAGCATTTGATGTGTTCTTACTGTTCATCTACATCATTCGACTGGATTAACAATAATCAACACTTTGATCCACTTTTGTAGGCCAGTAAAGAATGTACTACGATTATAGTAGCTCACAGGTTGTCTACAATAAAGGGCGCAAATAAAATTGTTGTAATATCAGCAGGGAAGGTTGTAGAACAAGGAACTCATGATGAGTTAATGGCATTGAAACATGAATACTACAGTTTGGTCACAACGCAAGTGCAAAGTATTGTGCCTGCATCTAAATTAGACAGAGTAAACAGCGTAGGAAAAGAGGACTTGGATAACGTCTCAATAGCAGAAGTTGTCGAGGTAACATATTTGAGCATATTACTTCATATTCATTCATATACTATTTCTTCCCGATTCTTTGCACATTTTACTTAATACAGGTAGTGGAGGCAGAACAGGAAGACATGAATTCAGATAAAAAGGATTCCGTTATCGAAGTGATGAAAATGAATTCTCCAGAGTGGCCCCACATCCTAATAGGATGCATCGGAGCAATTATTATGGGATGCGCTATGCCAATATTCGCTGTGTTATTTGGTAGCATATTAGGCGTAAGTACTGCCTCAACTGAAATAGACAAAAAAAATTGTATCCATTTTTCTTTTCTAGACATTGTCTGGGGGAGATGAGGAACAAGTTAGATCAGAGGCAAATACATTTGCTATGTATTTCGTTATTGCAGGAGTTGCCGCTGGAATCGCTACTTTCTTCCAGGTTGGTAACGAAAATATATTTTTGTATTTAAAAATGTACATTGCGTCTATACATTTTAGATGTTCATGTTTGGGATTGCCGGTGAGAAACTTACCAAAAGAATCCGTAAACAGATGTTCCAAGCTATGCTAAGTCAAGAAATTGGTTATTTCGACAGGCAATCAAACGGTGTAGGTGCTTTGTGCTCCAGACTTTCAGGGGATGCTGCTAATGTTCAAGGGGTATGTATGAACAGTGTGTCAAGGTCATTCACCAATTAAGGCCATACTAAGCCAAGTCATTGTATTTTCTAGTATATTCATAAAAAATAATTCAATTTTGATATGAACATTGGTTGGTATTTTGGTAAAGAGAATTCGAATTAAAACTGCTTATCAGGGGCGTCGCCTTATTTGGTACAGGTATTTACCTTGATTTTAGGCAACTGGACAACGTATAGGAACAATTCTTCAATCCATTGCAACTCTCATCTTAGCTGTGGGTCTGTCAATGTACTATGAATGGAGACTAGGACTCCTGGCTTTGGCATTTACTCCAATAATTTTAGTCGCCACGTTCTTCGAAAGAAGGAATACCGCAAATTTGAACGACGACAGAAGTGACTCTCTGCAGAAGTCAACAAAGGTACCATGAATTTAGACTTTAACGATGAAAGTTTAGAATGAAAATCTGAATTAACGTTTCTTTTGTTATATAGATAGCAGTTGAAGGCGTGGGCAACGTTCGAACCGTAGCATCTCTGGGATGTGAAGAAACCTTTCATAATATGTACATATCAGAACTTACCCCGTACCACAAGAGTAACTTGAAAGCCACCCACTGGCGTTCGGCAGTGTTTGCCTTGTCGAGGAGCCTAATGTTCTTTGCTTATTCCGCCTGTATGTACTATGGAGGTTATTTAATAAGGGACGGGTTGAATTACGAAGACGTTTTTAAGTTAGTATTCAGTTTCATTACTTTAAATTTGAAATGTCAAGTATTATTATCTCGTCTCTTTTGAACGAAAGTAAATGTAGATATAAAAAGACTAATTTATATAATTTCAGGGTATCACAGGCACTAATTATGGGAACTGTATCTATAGCCAATGCTTTGGCATTTGCTCCCAATTTCACTAAAGGCATCGAAGCAGCAAGAAAAGTACGGGAACTGTTAACCAGGATACCTGAAATTAGAGACAGCCCTGACTCAATGGACAAAGATCAGGTAGAGCAATTGCTTTATCCATTCTATTCATCAAATTACGTATAAACATTGTACTTCTGCTTTTTATTTTTTTTTTCTCTATTTCAAAAGCTTTCTAATTTGTTTTAGGCCAGAGGTGATGTTAAATATGAAAACATTCGTTTCTCCTATCCAACCAGACAAAGTGTGGAAGTCTTAAAAGGACTGGATCTATCAGTTTTTAAAGGAAAAACGGTCGCACTTGTAGGACCCAGCGGTTGTGGAAAGTCTACGATTGTTCAACTGATCGAACGATTTTATGATCCTAATTCCGGTGCAGTGTATTTAGATGAAGACGCGTTGAAAAGTATAACACTTGGAACGCTAAGAAGCCATCTTGGCATCGTGTCGCAAGAACCAAATCTATTTAATAAAACTATTGCCGAGAATATCGCTTATGGTGATAATTCACGCGAGATCGAACTGCCCGAGATCATTCAAGCTGCTAAGAATGCTAATATACACAATTTTGTATCGGCCCTTCCAGCAGTAAGTGATTGTGCAATATTTTCCTTTGTACCTATCATTTTGCATCCAGAAGCAATCACATCACTCCCTGGACTTTCCCAATATGATGTCTTTTACTTCCAGCAGATTTGATGACCCTTCATTTGGAAAAGATACCCTTTCGCCCTCCTCACCATCACAGTTCTCTTCTTATTCCAATCAAATATATATCATTTAATTTAAAGTAGCAACAGTTTGGTTTTGAAAAATTTGCTTTTTTATTAACATTATTTATTAAATACTTTATTAATATTAAGTTTATTATTATCAAAAAACAATAAACCTACCGGTCAATATTGAGCGATACAAGCAGATCCTTAGTTGTAGGCGTGGAGTATACAGGGTCGGAAAGTCCCCATGGTTCATCGGCCGTTACGTGAGAACAATAAAGAAAGTCATAGAAATCCGTGCGATAGAAAAAGATGGCTATAACGAAGGCGTCTAATAGTCACCGCCCATTTCGCCCTTCTACAAATAAGATCCACTTCTTATTTGTGGTGGTTTGTGGATTTTTTCATGTTCCTAGCGGGAGCAACGATACCTGAACTGTTAATAGTTTGCACCTTTGTTCAATATTATCTGTATCAATCATTCTTTCAAGCTCCATGCTTATATTTCACCAGATACCTAAAATATTCACACTCGACTATTTTTAATCTTAGAGAATAGTAAAAGCAACGGTAATTAGTTACATTTTTTTAGGGTTACGACACCAAACTTGGTGAAAAGGGAACTCAGTTGTCGGGAGGTCAAAAACAGAGAATTGCCATTGCGCGAGCACTAGTTAGAAATCCCAAAGTACTTTTACTGGACGAAGCCACCTCAGCTTTGGACGCTGAAAGTGAAAAGGTACAATTCCTTGTAATTTCATATAATATCGTACTTATAATGACGTCTTGATTAGATTGTACAAGAAGCCCTCGACAACGCTAAACGTGGAAGAACGTGTATTACCATAGCACATCGTCTGACAACGATTCAGGATGCCGATTTGATATGCGTCATTAATGAAGGGATCATTGCTGAAATGGGAACTCATTCGGAACTTATAGGGAAACGGGGCCTGTATTACAAACTGCACTCTCATCAGCGTTCATGATTTTATTAGTATTTTAGTTAGTATTTGTAAATATTATTTATATAGTGTGTTTGTTGTAAATATAAGTGCGATCAATGTGAGTGAGGCTGTAAAGTATGCAAGGACAATCTTTGTTAAAAGCGACAATAAATTATTTTATATTTCTTAGTTCTCACTTTTATTTTCAGTTGTCTAATAACAATGAATACAAAGCCGTAAAATGTAGCTACTAATATTCTAAGCAGACATCACTGTAATATCGTTAGAGAGAAAAAAAATGAAAATTATCTATAGGTACTTCAGCTAATTAAATTAAACATTTGAGACAAAAAAACAGACATGTCATTTACGACCATGACTATTTACTTATTTTTATGTAGTAAGTTAGCCAGACGATTCCAGAGGTCCTCAATAAGTTTTAACAATTTTAACTATTTATTTGCAGCACCTTTCTGCAGTTTCATAATATGTAACTCCATAACCTGGGATATGTGAGGACGTAGACGCACGAAATTCTACTTTTTTAGACATCATTTTCGATACAAAAAAATTGATTTACAAAAAAAAAGAAAATATCAATTTTAATAAGGGTTTTCTCCAATTTCTGTAAATGCATTTATCTGGGATACTTTGTGACATCTATATAGGTACGAGTTTTAGCAATTTTTTCTTAAATCAGCAAAAGCGTTTTTACAATGTTTTGAAACATCTAAAATATTTTACCATTTGAACCTCTAGCGGGTAAACAAAACAACTTTGGATAGAGTTCACTTAGGTACATCGTTTGATTTTGACATTTTTGACTAGAATATTGAGAAGTTTGGTGTCGTAGATCGCTAGAATATTACAAGATTTATATGAAAAGGAAAATAAAAACAAACATCTAACATAATTATAACTGTATTGATCCTTAAAGGATCTCCAACACAAATACGTTGCAAAATTGAAAGATTTTAAAGTCACTTTAATCCTTTAATATAATCAAGTGGAAGATTAGAGCATATACTACATAGAAGAAGCACCTAGTGTTAAAAAGTACAGACGTTTCAGAGAAAGAGCGATAGTTTGAGTACTCGCTCTTTCTCCTTAATCGTTGACGAAGGAGTTGCGTTAGCCAATCACGTGCCTGCGCGAGAGAGAAAAGACCCAAACTATCTCTCTCTTTCTGTCACTCGTCTACGCTGTCGCTGTAAGCTTGCTGCCTCCATGTAGTACCTAACTTTATAAGGATGAAAATGCAACTTCTTTACTGCTTTATGGCATGATCCATATGATATTCCTATAAACAATTTAGGAATAATGATACAAATTTTAGAATAAATATTTGTTATTACCTGTTTGAGCAGATAACCGACGTAGTGATTTGGTTGGACTAGCTCGTAAGCGGTTTTCAACATCTTCCAAGACTTCCTCTGTAAGAATAGACTTTCTGCCTGGAGATTTTCCTCTACAAACACTTCCAGTGTTATGGAAGCGTTCCACTAATCTCTTCACGTGTCTCGAAAAAATTTCATAATCAATTTCATCATTTGGAAATTG